>NC_091121.1:160428133-160740633 GCF_040183065.1 Periplaneta americana
CGACGCCACATCAAACGATCCTTGGAGCTAATTGAAAGTTTTCTTGACGACAAAATAACCAACGATAAAGAACCTATGGCCACCGGGGTCTCCGGACTTCACAATACCAGACTTCTGTCTATGGTGTTACTTAAAGGACAGTTAACGCCACTCGCTCCCGGACAGTGGAAGATTTGAAGCAGAACATTACAAAGTCAATGGTATTGGCAAGAGACTTCTCCAACGAGAGACCAGTAACATGGAACGAAGTGTTGAGTTATGTCTTAAGCAGGAGGGAGCGCATTTTCAGAATTTTCTATAGTTGTTAATAATCTGTCGAAGATACTCTAGATTTTATGTTTTAAAAATTGTGGTTAGCATTCTTGATTAAATATATGAACAAAGAAATGTTTTAGTTTTATATGAATCACAGATATAATAACGAAGTTATACAGGATGTTTCCGGAATGGTGTTACTAACTTTCAAGGATGATGTGGAAGAGCACATGTATCAATTTGAGATAAGGAACCCTGGTCCGGAAAAGACTGAGTCAAAAGTTATAAGCATAAATAGTTGTGTGGAATTGAAATTGTAATTTGTCACCACGTGCCCTCCTTCGCTTAACCTGTGGAACAGTCGTGGAAAGATGGTATGGACTGGATGTCTCCTGCGTGGGTACTTGCCCCGATACAATCTGTGAGCTTCTCTACTATTCCCATTGGCTCATCCATATTCGAAAATCATGTCTGCATATTCCGCTCTCGTGTACTCCTCCATTTCACTAGGACTAATCGCCTGGACACTGCAACTTGTACACATACGCTGCTGTCTACAGACGTGCATATCAGGACCGACCATGTCCATTACACATTACGCTATATGCATTGTTTTAGTGTAGTTTCCTGTCCCCATCACTGAGACAGCGCGCTGAATGGAATGCTGTAAGTAGATAACGTGAACAACGTCAGATGAATACAGTATGTGTAATATATGCAGATAAATACATATAAATAAGGTGTACAAAGGAATAAAATTATATCATTTCCACACAACTATTTTTGCTTATAACTTTCGACTCTGTAATTTCCGGACCAGGATTTCTTATCTCAAATTTATGCAAGTGCCCTTCCCCATCATCCCTGAAAGTTAGTAACACCACCCCGGAAACACTCTCTATGAACTGATTAGAACTAGATTTTAAAGCAATCGTATGCTTTTGAAAATCTATTTTTCTGCATTTCTGCAACTGAAATTGGAATCCATCGCTGTGGAGTAATGGTCAGAACGTCTGGCTATGAAACGAGCGGGCCCGGATTCAAATCCTGTTTGGGACAAATTACCTGATTGGGGTTTTTCCGGGGTTTTCCCTCAACCAATTGAAGCAGAATTACTGGGTAATTTTCGGCGTTGGACCTAGGACTCATTTCGCCATCATTAATTCACATATCATCATTCATACAATAGCCCTGGTTAAGTTCACGTACGGCGTGCTGTATTTGTACAAGAGCGCGGGCGTTCGGCTACCCAGTAATTCACAAGAATGGGAGTTGTAAACACAATAAGCCTCAGGCTGTAGCGTAAGCCTTCGGGTTCCTCCTCCGTACAAAAAGAAAAAAATAAAACTGAAATTGGCGGTCCCATTCAGAGCAAACATTGGAATATTTTAAGAAAATCTGTGTCGCTCAAGTACAACTCTCCGTTGCAAGAAATGTTAACACAATTACGAGGTGATAAGATCTCTACTTATTCAGGCTGTACTTCCTGTTGACAGTCCTTGTCCTTCACCGCAACTGTTCCTCAGTTGAACTTTGCGCTAACTGTCCTCGGTATGCGAGGGAACAGAAACTTCCCTCTAGGTTCCTTTTGTTTGCTTGAAAGCGGGACAGATATGGAGGTTGTGGGACAAGAAGTTTTCCTTTCTCATCAAGTTGAAGAGAACTTGGGAATATGGCGTCGCTTTGGGGTGTGTTGCTTCAACGCGAGCTGTTGTTAATCCTCTTAAGAGTACTTTTGTTTTGTTTTCTAGCCACCACAACTCCGCCTGTTATTGAAAATGTTCCCCTTATATTTAAATATAATGAAGATATTAACACTCTACTTGGGCAATAACAATATTGGGTTAATTCGTGTCTGGAAAAGTTTGTCTTCTATAATTCATGGCAGAGTTACAATAATAAAATATGGAAGAAGCCATGAAGTGATGATTGAAATATCTGAATATGTGGAACTTTGTTTTAAGCCAGTCGATGTAGGTCTGCGGAAATGAATTCTATAGAAGAAGAAAGTTAAGAATTCTCCCTTAAAAGTTGCTGCTTCCTTATTTGAAGTGTTTTGTGTTCTCTCAGAACCAGGCAGATACTTATTCAATTTATAGTGTTTTTAAGTTGGTTCTTTTACGACGATTTATCAACTGCTTTAGTCATCTAGCATCTGAATGAGATGATGGTGATAATTACAGTGAGATGAATCCAGTGTGCAACGCCGAAAGTCACCCAGAATTTTTTCTCAATGTGTTGAGGGAAAACCCTAAAAAAAAACTCAATCAAGTAACTTGTCCAAACCAGGATTTGAACCCGTGCCCTCATATTCAATGTGCACAAAATTGTGATGGATATTAAAACTCAAATTCCAATTTATTCACAATTTACATTTGAAATGAATACATATGAATAGATACCCGAAATGAGCATATGCTCGTGCTCGGGTACAGTCCAGTAGTCTACATAAATTTTACAGAGATCAAATAATAATGCTGATAGAAATAATAGTAACAACAACAACAATAATAATAATAATAATAATAATAATAATAATAATAATAATAATAATAGTCATAGAACAAAAATATTTACAATAATAAAATAAATACTTAGACGGATAAAATAAAACATAAAACCACTAGCGAGAGTTAACGTAACTTAAATAAGCATATAATAACCGGAAAAAATGACGAACTAGAAAATCAACAGAAAAGTAGTTCGTTGTATCGCAGACGACAGCAACCGCCGTATTGACATTGTGTTATGCATAGACATCGGATTTTTAGGCACTAAAAATTGCAGTTTTAGGCGCCTAAAATAAGCTCAAAATTTGTAAAATTAGGCTCTAATTTAATGAAAATAGGCATTTTAGGCACATCAAGGTATCATACTTATTTCTTTCACTGAAATTTTTAGTTATACACTAAAATACGCACAAAAAAGTATGTTTAAACATTAAAAAAAATACTATATTATATTTATAAACAGAGCTGCACAAATTTAATATATTGAAACTAATGAAATAATGATTATTGATATCAAGATTTCTCATTTTAAGTTATTGAAATTCAGTTCCATGCTCAGACTTTATTATAATTATCTGCACAGTATACCACCAGAATTTTTTCTAAATTCTCCACAGTTAACCTTTGCCTTTTGTCACTGAGAATCATTTTGAAAGCAGAAAAACTTCTTTCAACCGAAACTGATGTGAGAGGCGCAAATTTTAAATTAGGTACAATAGAAACATCAATACTTACTGGAACATTTACACTTTCCCCCGATATCACTCTTGATACTTTTTCCAACAATGAAAAATGCTGCAAAAACAAAATGTCTACGAGTCAAACTGTTCATTATTACCAGGATAAATACAAATAATACTGAAATATATTAATCAAGTTTCAGTTATAGATCTCCTCTTTTGTGCAAGAGGTATCATATCAAAATATTTTATGAATGGCGGGGAAAATATAAATTATGTGAATCTGTTTTTTTTTCTTTTTTCCACGATGGGTGACACTTTTAAATACAAGGAGGTTCAGGACCTCTGCAACAGACTTTGGGGGATGATAGATTTCGCAATTAGGATCATTTTTCGTAAAACAATCGATGTTCTCCGATGCCTCGTGTAGGAGCTACGCGACATCGATAAAAAATACAAGTTTTAGTGACTTTTACATTTAATTATGAAATGAATTATTCATTTCAAGTACCCTTGTGGACAGGTTACAAGTGTCCTGTCATTTTGCTCCGCCATTGAATGGAGCGCTCTTCGGAACACGCTTCCGCTGCTCATGGAGGATGTACCCTTCAAGATGTGAGGGGACATGTGATTCAACATAACGTTCCAACGCACTTCAACCTGGTTATACGAGCACATCTGAACAACATCTACGAGGAGCAATGGATAGGGAGAGTCGGACTTTTGCGTGGCCAGCGTGATCACCCGACTTCGCGTCCTTAATTATTTTCTTTTGAGACATGTGAAGTAAAACACCACTCGAACCAGAGAGGAACCGACTAACGGCAAATCGACGCTGTAAAGCACCTCGACATTTCCACCGTTAAAGTAAGTACAGTACTTATCCCTTTCAGTTCTTCGGTAAAACATCTTGGCATTCACATGGATAATAATCTGAACTGGAACATGCACAGCACAGAAACCTGCAGAAGAGTATATTCTATTATCCATGTGCTAAAAAAGGGTAAATGTTCATCTTCCCTCTTGCTTAAAAAAGTCCCTTGTGCAGACCCTTGTATTTCCCTATTTTGACTATGCTGACATTTTACTGACTGATCTTTCCAGCGACAACAAAACGAAACTTCAACGTGCTCATAATTTGTGTGTACGTTTTGTAAGCAATGTTCGTAAATATGATCATATTACCCCGTCCCTGGAAGCAATAGGTTGGCTTAAACTAGATAAGAAAAGAAATTTACATTCACTTCTCCTCTTCGAAATCTTGAACGCTTCTATTCCTTCGTACCTGTCGTCTCGCTTCACTTACCTTTCTTCCCACCACAATCTGAACACACGCTCTCGCCATGAAACAATACAACAATACCATCCCATCGCACTTCCTCATACTCATCTTCTTTCACAATAGCCCTGCCAAGACTCTGGAATTCGCTACCTGCTAGCATCAGGGACTGTCTAAATAAAATTGAATTAAAACGCAAATTTACTAGGCACTTGGTCAGTAATTGAGACTTGTTCAGACATGGTTTCTTTAAATAGTTATCTTAATCTATCACAAAATATCTCAATATATGGTAATTTCATCATAATAGAATTTTGTTAGTCTAAGTTTAATTTGTAATTCAGTATATACAAAAAATATTCTTTGTTCTTAACTTCTATGATAAATTGACTAGCTTTCATTAATCAAGTAATCTCGTCGTACTTTAATTTGTATTGTAATTGTAATTTTAAATTTAATGTTAATTGTAATTTTATTCTTCATATTATAGTTGTAATCCCCTGGCAGAAGGGCAGAGAAGGCCTGATGGCCTGATGTCACTAAAACCTTCTTTCTTTCAATGTCGCTTAGCTCCTAAACGAAGCATCGGAGAACATGGGTTGTTTTAAGAAAATGGATCCTCATTGCGAGATCTATCAATTCCCAGGGTTTGTTGCAGAGGTCCTGAATCACCCTGTATATTGTCTGTGATCACAAACATCTAAACTACAGAGTGGGAAAAATAAAACTATAAGAGCAATGTTTTCTATTGTTCGAACTGTTTTCGGATAGTTAGCGGTTTTTATTCGCTACAGAGCCTGTTTCACGCCATTTTGCCAGTAAAATTTGCATTGCAGTCTTTGCTGGAGGTTTTGCCAAAAAACGTCCAGTCTGAAACTCTTGCGCAAGCAGTTCCGCACACCTTTTCCCTGAATTGTGCTTCACATAACACTCGACAATGAACACGCGTTGTTTTATCGTGAGCAACATTTTGTGTTGTGCATTCAACTGCCCGCTAAACACGTCTGCTCCTCTCACTTAAACGTAATGACACAGCGAAGCTCGGGACAGAGCATGCGGGAGATGCGCATGCGCGGAAATGTCACAGCAGCCCATTGTTGCATCCAAATCCGGTTTCCTGCATTGTCAAGGTCATTTCCGCGTCATCTTAAACACATAAATTCATATATCGCATTTATATTTTCCGCGGGGCAGTTTTATTTTGCCCACTCCGTATATTCCTTATCGGAGGAAACTGCGTTATGAAAAAGGAACACTAAGAAAAAGTGCCTTCTTATTTTAATGTGGTTACGTCTCGAGTTGATAACTCGGACAAAAAAATAACTTTATTTCTGTAGTCAAAATAATAGCAGAAAAAGTATTTAATTTAAATAACAAAAGAAAGAATCAATAATACCATTGATAAGTATATTTATAAGCGGAGATACTAACGAACGATATCCACATGCTGTTACTCGGAATGTGATTACTTAATTCTCTAGTAAAAGATACAATCATGAGAATTATTTTACAAGTCTTCATTCTAGATTTCACTCTTCTAACACTTATAAAATTACTGATTAAATATTGAGTTATTGGAATAACAACGTCACTGTATTAATATTTAAATCAGTGATGTTATTTTACCTGACTGAGTAGTTTCAATGTCATATTTAATGTAAACTCGGGTGTCCCACAGGGTCTAATTTAGGTCCTCTCTTCTTCTTACTATTCATCAATGATCTACCAAAACTTATACAACATTCCAATTGCTTATTATACGCAGATGATGTTAAATTGTTTAAAGAAATTACAAATGAATCTGACTCAGCTGAGCTACAACAAGATATTAATAGTATTTTTAGGTGGAGCATTGTTAACAAACTCAACTTTAATATTACACATTACCTTCACTCGTAATGCTAACTCTCTGGATTACACATATAGCATAAATAACACAAAATTAGAAAGGGTCACTTCAGTAAATGATTTAGGAGTGGTAATCTCTCATGACCTATCCCTTTTAACACATAGGCCTATAATAGCAATTGCGAATAGAGCCTTCAGGAATGTTGAAACTGTCTTAAAAATATATAATAGTTTAATACGAAGTAAATTAGAGAACGCATCTATAGTTTGGAACCCTCACTATCACTGGCACTCGGTCATTCTAGAGAGAGTACAGAATAAAATCCTAAAACTGCTGTATATGAAAAAACATTCATGTTACAACATATTCCAATCTTATGTATCCATGCTGGTTGAATTTAATGTACCATCTCTCAGTAGTCGCAGGATAAGAGCACAACAAATTTATTTCTTCAAAACCATAAATGGGTTAATAGACAACCCTGATCTTCTGCAGCTAATTATTTTCAATATTGGTAAATCAAATTTGAGAAAGCGATCTCTCTTTTATTTACAGACAACAAAAGCACTATATCATAAAATGTCTCCACTTTTATTAATCCTTCGAACTTACAATCATCTATCAAATAAACAGGATTTAGATTTTTCGTTAACGTACAATATGTACAAGAAATAGTAATATGCGTTACAAGAGCGGTATGTTGATGTTTTTATGTTCCAGCAAAAGATTGAAAAAGCGAAACGTAGTTGAGCTTTTTTTAATTTCCGAGAACATGAAAACAAACATACCGCTCGTGTATCGTACATTATTTTTGCGAAGATCTTTTATTATATACCTGAAAGAGAAATTTCTAATTAGTTGCAATGATATCTCCATCTTGGTTTCTGTTCAATGACGGAAACTTTTAAAAACTAAAATATCTATCCTCAACATTGTTGCTGTAAAATGTTTTCTGTTATTACTATATTCCAGCAGGCCGTGATATACGCCTGTCTTTTTTTTGCCCCAGTCTGTAAATGCGAACTTAAAACAAACGGTAAGGTTGTGTAATGATTTATTTTTCATTTTAATATTTTAACAATATTATTTATATAACATATTGCAGTAATAACATCCGCATCTGGAATCTCGTTGATTTTTTCACGGCTTCCTTAATGTTACTTGTATCAGGAATGCAATAAGTTTCGTGGAGTAGTAGACTTTACTTAATTTTTGCAAATATTTAAAAACAATAATTAACATTGCAATTTAGGTGAAGTTGCAGTGGTAAGTTTCCAATTTATAATTATTACTATGTTAAACGTCTCTAAAAATAATATGTTAAAAGCCTAAAGCAGTAAAATGAATATGGCGCTTAAGCGGTAAGAAAAGGGAAATTGTTATGTGTGTTACGTTGGGAATACTGAATGTGGTATTTCACACTTACCGTATTGGTTCTGTGCGGAAAGCAAGCAAATACGCACGATATCGCACAAAAGTTATGTATAGCATTACTTGAAACACATGTTCTGTGTTGGCGAGTTTTTTGAATAAATGAATTGAGCCTATTGGGCCTGCTGTGTAGTGCTGTATATTGAATTTATTAACATGGTTTTTATTTGCTCTGCAATTTTCCAATTATAGCAACGCCTACATTGTGCATTTTTGGTTGTGATGTCTGTACTTGGCTCTTTTTGATTTGTTTTTATTTGGTGTTTTTCATTTATTTCTGTATCTGTCTTTTTTATTTAGGTGGTATCTATTTGTTTTTTTTTCCTTCTCTTTTCCATTTTTAATTTGTAATTACACTTGTATCTGTTTTACCTCCTTTTTTCGTGTTGTATGCAATATGTTTTTTTATCTGTACTGTCTATTGTAATTGGGGTTTTGCCCTGTTATGCACATAAATAAATAAATAATTAATTAAATAAATAAGTAAATAAATAAATAAATATCCATCATCCTCTGAGTATTATAATACATAGGATAATGAATATCACATCGAAATTGGTCAGGTAAAACAGCTCCATAATTTAAATACTGAGACAGTGAAGTTGTCATTTCAATAACTTAATATTTAATCACAATTTTACGATATTTTATATACCACAGCGTCCTTATTCGCTGCTTATTTATAATGAAATACGAAAGGATAATGTAGGCCTCACTGCAAAAAAAGTTGGTGGCCCCACTTTCTGGAGCTGAGCTTCCAATCGTTCCGTTGGAAAAAGAGGCGGATCCTGGAGCTATGTAGACCTACGGCGTGAACCAAACGTAGTGTCAATAATTCTTTTTGATATTTCAAACAATAATGTTTAATTCCATTTTAATCGTTTTTTCTTTCTTTTTGAACTAAAAGTTGTTTTATATGAAATATGTTACAGCGTATTTTGGGAAAGTCATTTATTAAAATCCCAGAGGGCTATGCTCAGTTATTTTAAGAGAGCAGTGTATTATATTATTGAAAGAATTTTAGCTTTGTCCTTTAAACGTGCAGAAATTTGATCCAAACAAATGTAACTTTTCGTTCTGCAAAGGAATTTTACACAGTTACATTTGTTCGGATCAGATTTCTGTACATTTAAAGTCAAAACTGAAAGTCTTTCAGTAATTTATTTTGAAAATATCTCTTAAAATTACTCAACATATTGCGGATTAAATCAATGTTTCATAAAATGTTTCATATAAAACAATTGCTATATCGAAAAGGAATGAAAAATAAGCAAAATAGTAATAAGGTTTTTTATTTGAAATATCTAAAAAAAATAACTTCCTGAATTTAATGGCCTTAGCTACAGTTCAACCTGTATGCATATATACTATAGTGTGTGTGTGTCTATAGCCTATATATCGCTAAACTGGAGAATTAGCACGGTAGCTTTGAACCGTGCCGTTACGGTTATGACCAAATTTAACTAAATACACAATGTTGCCAACATAAGAACATGACTTTGGTCTGTGGTGTCGTTAGAAAGAGAACATTACTGAGAGATAGCACCACTGTTACTCTCATCTGTTTCAATGATTTTTCCCTGGACCACCAATTTCTTTGGACGACATTTCTACATAGAAGATTAAGACAGATCTTGCAAACGATCTCCATTTACTAATAGTATGGTCATCAAAATTGTGTGTCCATTTTATCTCGAACTAATATCTCTCTCGCATTTCCTTTTGTTTCATCACGGCCGAATGGTTTTATCTCATCGGTATCGATGTTTCTAGTCGGTCGTGGCCTTTATGATAGTTTTTGTTTCGTAATATTGATCAAAAATTTCATTGCACATAAAAGTTTTTTTTTTTTTTTTTTCGTAAAAGGCTAGGTATTTTCTCTAGGCCACAAATAAAACTGCAACGCGGTCATAATTATGTACTTAACGCTTTTGTGAAAATTGACAGAAAATTTACTTTCCGTTATTTAAATTATATTCCGTGAAATACACCTCCCCCCCCCTTTATTTCTTTGTCATAACCTACTCTAACATCTTATTACATATGGATTTTCTTTTGGTACATTCAAAACATCGTCGTTGTACTGCATAAACCTTGCACTTGACTAATGGAGTGATGTATTTAGGAATATAGTGCGAATTTTACAACCACCATTTCGATTGTGTTTTGTTTGACACGGCTCGGTACGGCCCGGTGACTAGTGGCCAGCGAGTGACGTCGACTATCGACATTGCTCTGCCGTGCGCGTCAGAGTGCTGCATTGGAGTTAAATCGCTCGCTTGAACTCGGTCGAATGTCGCACGCTCGAGTGAGATAAGATCGGTCGTGATACGCTCGTAATAAATAGAAGTACAGTACAAGGTCATCTTACCGACATTTCTCATCTTTTATGGAAGACGACAGATAAGATTCACGTCATATATTTTGTTCACACGGTAATAATACGGCTTTATTTTCTGCGTTTATGAAAAACGTCGAATGGAACGTACCAAAACAGTAAAATGAAGTTATGAATAAAATAGTATGAAAAACTTCGATATACAGTTATTATTCCTAATTAATAATCATTCAATATTTGATTTACCACATATATAATACGATAGGTCCATACATAGTGTTCCACCTCTATACTGCGACAATGTAGAAAGGTTTTACAAAATGTTATTGATATAGCAGTAGATTAATAACAATATTAGTACAGAGATAACGTCACAGAAAATATAATAAAACGAATAATTATGCTGCACAACTGTTACAGACGCAAAGATTGATACACTAATTATTAGAGATTATTATTATTATTATTATTATTATTATTATTATTATTATTACCAGAAAACTTGATACATTTCTTGCATTATCGTGATTGTGTTCTCCGTTTATAATAATTACATTTACATCCAATAACATCTATCAGATGTGGCAAAAACAAAATCGCTCCTGTGTGCGGAGGAAAGAAAAACAAATAACATTTACCTACAACATTTATATTACATTTTAAATCAAGTTTTGTAGTTGTACTATGGAGAGGTTAGTTGAACACTGCAAAGTTTTGAAATGATAAACATCTACGATATTACTACACAGTTCATCACTGTAACAAGAACGAATGTCTAACGCTCGGCTTATACCGTTCGAGGATTTATCGCTTGCGACAATTTTACCCATCATGCATGTGCGCTTCCTATCGGATAATGCTATGAACTACTTGGCTCTCGAGCGAAAACGTCCAATGCAGACCTCTGGTGCGCATTATCCAGTTCCATATATAATATATATGTTATGTCTCGTATTGTAGTTTATGATCTTGATGCAGTAATGGTATGTTCAGTGCAAAACGTGGCTAATTATATCCATTTGTTTTTTTGCAGAGAGGCAGGGAGTAGCTCCATTATTTGTTTATATTTTATTCCCCCTAAATTGCTGATTATATTAATTGAGTGATAAAATGAAACACCTAGGTACCTAGGACATATTCTGAAAACTGAGAGCTCAGTTAAAATTTGAATTTTATAGAATGTTTTTCTTTTGTAGTTATTCACAACTCTTAACAGTGGAATTACCTCGTTTTATCAGAGAGTCCTTCAATTTGTATGGACGGATTTACTAATTTCGAACTGAACTCATTTTATTCCTTCTCGCTCTCTTCAAAAATTAACGCTACAAGTAGGCAGAGACGTGAAACATTTTGAATTGCCTCAAGCATTCCCAAAAGAATAAGTAACAAGACGTGAATATGAAATAAAAATATATTCAGAACAAGTAATGGCGGTTCTGCTTCACTGGATTGCGAATCCAATATCTTGCCGAGAAATAACACAGCAGCGATGCTCTTCGCGGAAACGTCAATAACTGGGACTCCATCATGCTGATGGGGGCATCGGCTGCGAAGACGTCGGATCTGTTGTCTTATGCTGGCAGTAAAATAACAAGACTGAAATCCCATTTCTCTCCTGACGACTTTATTCATAATATTATTAATAGATGTTTATCAAGCTAGTGTTGAATTTTCACACATTTCCCCTCGTATCTACAGAAACCATTCTAGACAGGTTGGAATACAACTCAGGTTCATTCATATATGTGAGGCGCAAAGCGAAAGGGACTATCCGTATTGTTTTCCGCCACACAGACGTCATGTGACGTCACTTGCTTTGGAATCAATGCGGCGGATTGGTGTTCGGGGAATATAGTGCTTTATCCAGTACTCATGTCTCTTCTACGCTGTAACATAAGATTTTGTAAATTTATAATAGTATCTTATGCTCGACCATGCCGAAATGTAGTAATTATACACCTGGTAGCAGCCCTTTAATGGACCTCATTAAAGTACACTTATTAATTAAAGTTCAGGTGTTCCACCAATCAGAAAATACCATTGTAGCAATATGAGAGCGCAAGTATCGATTATTCTCGGATATGCAATCGAAAGACAACTAGTTCTGTTACTATAATAATTAGCGTTTATTGTAAATAATATTCAAATAAATGCAATTTGTCACCTCGTTTTTCAATGTCTAATTCCATTTCAAGGTTATATCAGGATTAATGTTTATTTTACTCTCTAGATTATATCAAGGTCAATGTCGGCATTTGTTTCTCGGAAAAAATCAATACTTTCGCGTCTGCGTACATCTCACAATTTACGAGGTATTGCACAAGGTCAGTTCCGCTCCTCGGTCAGATAACAATAGCATGAACACTCATGAATAATTTGAAGCTAGAAAAATGGTCGAGCATAAAAAGTCATATGAAACTTGACTATAATGGTAATTAAGACGCTCGTATGAAAATTATGAAACGAGCGCAAGCGAGTTTCATAAACATACTCGCGTCTTAATTACTACCATTATAGGCTCGTTGCATAATGTAGGTACTATTTTATTACATAGTTAAATGCTGAAATAGCGTAAATCGTTGCAGCATTTGTACAGGGTTCTTTTCGATCTCTGATAACGAATTTGAATAAAATCATGTGCGTCAGGTGTCGCACGACAGCTGAACTGTGGCGCGAGGTGACAGACCAGTAGTGAGTGATCTCATAGTCAGAGTGCACGGCGACTCACAGCAGAAATTCCCAAGAAAATCGAGCCTTTTGGGAGGGGTACATAACCATTTCCGATTCAAAGTACAGTTAAGTGAAAATAAAAGAAGCCTGCAATAAACGAGGTTTCGTTATTCCCAAGAAAGGCATCTTCTGTGTATTTAATAAGATTGGTAACGCTCGAATGGAATTAATTTGTATCATCTCGTGGGATGCGGCGAATTGTGACGGAGGATGGATTTGCTTGCTTTTTTGACTCTGGAATTAATCCCATCGGAGCTTTGCCAGTCTTATTAGATACACGCAAGATGACTTTCTTGGAAATAACGAAACCAAGTTTTTTGCAGGCTCCTATGATTTTCACGTAATTGTACTTGGCATCGGAAAAAGTTTTATGGATCTCTCCCAAAATGGCTCGATTTTCTTGGGTATTGCTATTGTGATACACCGTGCACTCTGATTATGAATCACTCACTACTGGTCTGTCACCTCTCGCCGCAATTCAGCTATCGGTGCGAATGACGTCATTCAAATTCGTTATCAGAGATCAGAAACAACCCTGTATCATTCGTGCAATAATTATCAAGGTTATACACTGGTTACATAAATTAATATTTTTCATAAAGACAAGTAAAATACGATATATTTTTAAGTTGTTAAAATAGTCAACAATTTTATTTTTTCAATGCTTGATACGTCAACCTTTACTATTTTAATTTTCTCTCGGCACACCGGTTGAAAACAAAGCTGTTATGAAGTATTTTATCTTAGAGTATTTCATTTCTACTAGCATTCTTCTTTTGTTATTAATCCCGATAATTTTATTTTCTCCTTTGGATTTCTTTTTTTTCTTTTTTTTTTTTTTGAGTTGAAAATATGCGTTGAATAATTAACATTCTCCACTTTAGCAAATGGAAAAAAAATGTTAGACTTAGTAGCTGATTGAAGCATAGGTTTAACGTGGTTGCACAATAGGAACATAATTTAATTGAAATTCTTGCGCTAGTTAGTGTGAGTAGATCTCAATAGTTTGTTCCGTTTTGATCAAAGCTCACTTTACCTGTTTTTCTATTATTGTGAAGTACTCTTTTGGAATAACATTGATTGGAATCAAATGAAATTTTCACTCAAAAGATTTAAGTGCTTCACTTTGCGAGAAAACCCCACTAAATTGAGAACGAACTATACACACTTATCCAGAATAAAAGTCAATCAATGTTTGCAACGTTAACTAGCCCACGTACACAGGCTAAGTAAGTGGGAGATATCAAGAGATCGCAAATTGAAACTGTATGACAGTAGTTCAATATTCGGATGTTACTTCAATCACAATATATCATAGTTCCAATGTCACATATTATGTGGCAATATTAAATATTTAAATTATTCATTTTGTAGTAGTAATGTAACATTTAAATTTTACTTTCTATAATAATGGCTCACACTGTAAAGACTTAATAGCCCACACTACTTTTACTCAGTCTTCCATTGCCTTATAAATAGCCCAAGATTCGGTTTAACGTAATTTATATTTGTTCCTACAACATTTTTCTATAAAGTAGTGTTATACATAATGGAAAGAAATAAAAATATAAGCGATAATTTTCACAGAAAACAGAAATTCCAGTCTTTGCATTATTATTTGGTTGTATAAATGCAATCTAGACAGCCAGAAAAAATAAAGACTATTTATTTTATAAGACAGAGAACGAAAATGAAAAAAATACAAATATTAAGAACGTGATATCATTAATATATAAAACTGGTGCAGTTGAATTATTTAACTATATATAATTAATATAATTACCAATTAACTATAATTAATACGATAATAATCATTTAAGTATAAGTAATGTAATAATTATCATTTTACTATAATTAATACAATAAATACCATCACTATAATTAATACAATAATTATCATTTAACTATAATTAATAGAATAATTGTCATTTAACTGTAAATAACGCAATAATTATTACAAGCGAAACGTCAAAATGAATGACGACATAATTATGAATAGTACAGAATTAGTAAACTGAATGTGTTTTGTAATTTTGTTATGGCTGTGATGTGTTCTTTGTAACGTGTTTGAAATGATCTGGCTGTCTGTCGTATGTAGAAGTTGTTGCAAGTGTTACATTTGAGTTTTTAATACGCCTGTGTGGTTGTATTTGTTTGATTGTGTTGTTTGTGTGTTGAGATGTTTTTGTAGAGTACCATTATTTGTTCTGTATGCGATGTTGTAATTTAATTTCTTGAATGAGGTTGCAATCTTGTGTGTGTTTTTGTTTTCGTATGTTAGTGTGATGTATATTCTGTGTCCTTGTGTTTGTGTTGTATTCTTATGTTTTTTTTTGTGATTATGTTTTGTCTTTCGTATTATGTTGTCTATTGTGTTGGGGTTGTATCTGTTTTCTTGTGCTGTGTATTTGATTGTGTTTAGCTCTTCGTTGTAATCCTGTTGGTTCATTGGTATGTTGAGTAGTTCGTGTACCATTGTTCGGAATGCAGCTTGTTTGTGTTGTGTTGAGTGGTTGGATGTGTTGGAAGCTGCACTACACATTAGAAATTCAAAACAACAAACCTATAAATTTTCTAGACATCACAATAGTAAAATTCGACAACAAACACACATTGAAAGTACTGTATACAGAAAACCCAAAACAACAACACAAATGCACAGCACATCCAACGCTGAAGTAGTTTTTTATTCCACGTCTGTAGAAATCGCGTGGTTTTGAGTTAAAGAAGTTGTCAAGTCATGTTCGGAGCGCATTTTCATCCGGAAAGGAAATTCCTTGAAGGTTGTTTGATAGAGAGCGGAAAAGTGAAAATCTGAGGGCGCAAGATCAGGTGAATAAGTTGGATGCGAAATGACTTCCCAACCCAACTCTCAGATAGTGTTTTGTGTCAGGTTAGCAGTGTGCGGACGGGCGTTATCGTGGAGTAGCATCACTTCACGTAGTCTTGTTGGTCGTTTTTCTTGGATTGCACGTCTCAATTGGTGGCAATAAATGTCGCACGATGGTGGAATGGTCACAGTTCATCACATTTGCCAGTTCTCGGGTACACTGACGTGGATCATTGTGGATTAATGTGTTAAACGTTCTTCATCAAAGACCGAAGTTCTTCCTGAACGTGGAGTATCACTAATGTCAAAACGATCCTCGTTAAAACGAAAAAAAAAAAACATTTTCGTGCAATGCTCTCTCCGGTAGCATTGTCTCCATACACTGGGCTAATGTTTCTGGCTACTTTCGCCCCTCTATTCAATTCAAAAAGAGGAATATGTCGAAAATGTTCCACTTTCTCCTCTTGACACTCCATTTTCTAGCGTCTACGGCTCCATTCACTATTTGCAAAAATGAAAACTTCGGTATGTAAACTCAAGCACAACAATTGAACTTCAAATAGAGAATGACAATCGATAAATAAAGTCATAGCAACCGGAGTACCAACACGCGAAACAAGCACGCTACGAACGTATTCACCAACCAAATATTTGTTCCAGCCTCATTCAGTTTTCCCTTAAAGTAATGTATCTTTTTTTCCTAAGTGGATGACTTGCTTCTCCTCTTTCGTTGAAATAATTATCTCTGTTCGGCTGCACTGGATTCTGTAAGAATTTCAATTTTGCCTGTTTCCTTCTTTCTACTACCATGCAATAATATTCATGAATTTCTTTCTGTTTTCATAAGAAAACTAAAAAATAGGAATATGTCGGATTTGTTCCACTTGACACTCCATTTTCTAGCGTCCACGGCTCCACTCATTATCTGCAAAACTGGAAACTTTATTGTGTGAACTCAAGCACAATAATTGATATCATATAAATTAGTTTTTATTTTTCAGTCAATCACTTATCATGTTATGATAGCAGAAATAGATTCTGTTACATAAAGATGCAATGGTAATATACGTCACGAATATTTTCGACTTATTTTTAAGTCATCTTCAGGTGATAGTTTTCTAACAAACAAACATTTGAACTAGGCGAAAATATTATTTAAGCACATTTATAAAACACTTGTAAATAGTCTGACCATGCATACTTTACATAAAATGGTTAAATGGCGTACGTAGTCTTAAAATTAAATTGACATACAGATAGAAAGCCTTCCAATGAACATAATTATAATACAATATATTGAGAGGCAAGCAGTGTGCCTGAATTATGAAATTAAAAACATTTAAAATTATTATATATAAAACTGAAGACTAGGCTTGTTCTTTATGACGTTCAATGTATTGGAAGACTGTATGAAGTGGATGTAAAAGAAAATCTCGGTTTATTCGCCGTGGTGAGAGGCATTATGTCTGAAAAAATTAATCAAAGATGTCTTAAAATTTTGAAAAGAAGTTAAGTTTTCAAAGCCTTAAAGGGGCTTTAAAGGTTAATACTCACGAAAGATGTACAGTGGAGGTTTTCAGATTATGTGGCCTTCTCATCTTGGCATTACATGGTAGACTGAGCAGTTGAGTTTTCTATGAATTGAGTACGGAAGGACGTGACAGGCTAAACTAGTCGATAAACAGTTATTCTGCAATACGGTATTGGGGGTTGTGTAAATTTGGTATTTGTTCGTTAAGTAGCTGTATATTGTGGTTATGATTTTTTACTATGAAGTACTCCTCAGCAGTGCTAATGAGATGTGGATTATTAACTATTTTCAGTATTTTTAAGGTTTTGTGGATATTATTGAGTTCATTGAACTTAAAATAAAAAATGACAATCTATAAATAAATCCATAGCAACCGGAGTACCAACACGCGAAACAAACATGCTACGAACTTATGCGCCAACAAAATATTTGTTCCTACCTCATTCAGTTTTCCCTTAAAGTAATCTATCTTTTTTTCCCTAAATGTACGACTTGATTCTCGTCTTTCGTTGAAATAATTATCTCTATTCGGCTGGACTGGATCCTCTAAGAACTTCAATTTTGCCTGTTTCCTTCTTTCTACTGCCATGCAATAATATTCATGAATTTCTTTCTGTTTTCATAAGACGTTTGTTATCCATATTTTAACGGAATATTACATTTTGAACTTCCTTCTTAGAGCCTTGTGAGAGACGCAAGAGGAGCAGTCGTGATATTAATATGTTTTATTCTCAGAACGGTTGAACTCTCTTTGTTCCGCCGCTCGCTTTTATGCTTCTAGATTTCCTCGTTCTACATTTTATTGTTAATGTGTATCGCACTGACCAGCATAAGCGGATTATATTCTACCTCGCTGAAGACTGCGTTACTTTCTAGCGAAAGGGCTTTGTCTAAAATTTCAGAAAAGGATAATGTCACTGTTCCAATTAAAATGTGATGATCTTGTTAGTAATATCATGGCAAATAAATTCCTTTGTTCCCATATTATACCAATTTCACCTTCATTCGTTTAAGAAGGCAGATGAGACTGCTAAATTGGCTTCTAAAAAACAATTCCTGTCTTTCTGTGAATAATAAACACTAATATCGATCATACAAAAACAAGGGATAAAGACTATCCGTTGCTGACAAAGAAGGACTATCAGCATTCTCAAAAGTACAACCTTAGAGTATAGCCCTAAGATTCTCAAGCTGTGGTCCGCGGGACTAGAACTTGTTCTGAAACGATATTTTAAATTAAACTTTATCTCGTTCCCTGACTTTTATCAACTTACTGGAAGGTTTTGTTTATCTCAGACTTTTGATACATAGAGTTTAACAGCAATGAGTTGTCCTGAAGAACTAATATTGGCTTACAACTTTTGCGTAACTATGGAAGTTATTGTTGTTTTCAACGACCAAGACGAAAATGCGCAGATTATCTTCAACACCACCGAAGATGTGATTGAAGATTTCAACGAGCTGGTATCAGAAGTTCCACTAGAAAAATATTTGCAGTGTTTTGTTGGCTAGTTCCATCACATAAACAAATGTAAGATTTGAGGAGGAATATTTTGAGAAGCAATAAGGCCAAATTCAGAAATAATTTATTGATATACATGTCAGTTTGCAGAAACGTTCACTGTGTCCCATAGTAATACAACGGTTTGAAAAATTTTATAAGAATATCATTATATATAGAGTAAAGATTGGTAATAATGCGATACTAATAATATTATGATAGTTGTTTTTTAGAATCTTTTTACAATTTTACTGACCGAGAGGAAGATAGATTTTTAGCGTCGACATATTAAAGAAATGCTCATGGACAAATTTCTGCACAAAATCGGTACTTCTCTAGCTCAGTAAAATTGTAAAAAATTCTCAGAAAGATCTATAATAATATCATTAGTATTACAATTTTCCAACATTTACCCTATATAAATTTCTATGAATATTTTCACGAATACTTTTAAAATTGTTAGTTTTTCATACAAATATACATCTCATCCAAGTGATTTCAACATCTGATATCTGCAGTGCTCGGGAAAAGTGACACAAGTCAGTTTCCGCAAACCTTTTTTGATAATTTATTGACAACTTACGGAACATCTGCTCGCTTGGAAAAAAATACATAAGTATTTCTCCCATTACAATAATTCTTCAAATCTACATAAACCAGTGTAAGTTGTCAATAAATTATGGAAAACGTTTTGTGGAAACAGACTTGTGTCACTTTTCCCGAGCACTGCAGATATGTTCTATTATTTTAGTCTTGATAACTATTTTAGCACTCATTGTAAATTAGCATTTAAGTGTCATGGTTTCCAATTTATTCGCCAATATTCTAAAATTATAATTTTTATACTATAAAAAATATACTCTATACAGTAGCGTGCAAATTAATCCGAACAACGTAATTACTGATGCAAAAACACTGAAACGGGATAAAAAAAAAGGATCTAAGACATACCTCACTAATCTATGTGGCCTCCCGTGTTCCTAATAACAGCTCTGAGACGATTTGGCATGGATTCCACTAATTTCCCACAAATATTCTTCATTTCTTCATCGCGAAACCATACACCAATGAGGGCAGAAATCATCTTATCCTTTGTAGAACAATCCATTTTTTGCATTCTTCTTTTGCAAGTTGACCACAAGTTCTCAATGGGGTTGATGTCGGGTGAGTTGCCTGGCCAGGGGAGTACCTGAATATTCTTCTTGTTGAAGAATTCTGTAGTTTTTCGAGACGTATGGCATGGTGCCAGGTCTTGTTGGAACACACCTCTGCCATCCGGAAATGATTTTTGCAGCAGGGGTACGATTCTGGTTTCCAATAAGTGAATATATTTGTCAGAATTCATCATTCCCTTGATAGGTATTAATGCTCCAGGCCCTTCCTTTGTAAAATAACCCCAAAACATTACTTTAGGGGGGGGTATTTTGGTGCTTGTTGGAGATGAGCTGCTGTTACTTTTCCGAATCCTTTCCGTACGTAAGAAACACGGTGGCCGTGGACCTCGAAATGAGACTCATTGGAAAAAAGTACATTCTTCCAGTCATTCACTGTCCAGTGGTGATGTAATTTTGCCCACATTAAGTGTTTTTTGCAGATAACAGGGGTTAGCAGTTGCTTCTTAATAGGCTTACGAGCCCTTCGTCCAGCTTCCAAACGCCTACGCCGCACTGTTGTGACGTGAATATTCGCCCTAGTGGTAGCCATTAACTCGCGGGTTAAGTCGACAGCAGTTAGTCTAGGAATTAATTTACTTTTCCTGACAATTAAACGATCATCTGCAGGCGAAGTCTTCCTTTTCCGGCCACAGTTTCCTTTTTTCTGGGGTATGATGAATCCAGTCTCCCTGTATCGTTTTATGATCGAATTAACAGTAGCCAAACCGATGTGACATTCTGCAGCAATTTGCCTCTGTGTCATAGAAGAATGCTCTGCTAATGTTATAATTTTAGACCGTTTTCGTGGAGTTGTATCCATTTGTGAAGACTACAGAATGTACACAGGATTGCAGTATTAAGTCTTCAACACAACTGAAATGCTTACAAGTACAAAACGACAGGCAAAATGCCACATATTATAAAAAAATAATGACAGACCTTCAACAATGGAATTACACGTACTACAGATGTCAATTAAAGCGGTATGAACAGCTGTGAGGCCAACAATGACAGAAAATGTAAAAATATGTCGTGTTCGGATTAATTTGCACGCTACTGTAATTTGTACTTATCCTTCGTCTTATATTAAGATTTACAGTAATTCCGCGCAAACTGCGCATTTAAAAAAATCTTTTTCAGAAATATTTGTTTATTATTACTGTAAGACATAGATAAGAATGTAAAATCAAGTATTCTAATATTTTATTTTCAAGAAGAAACTATTTTACAAATTTTATGGGCACTGAATCGAAGTGATCTTTGGCTGGGAATTAAGTACTGTTTTCTTTCCCTGAAGTTTGCAGCACTTACTCATAGAGAGATCAGTTGTTAATGTATGTTTTTCAAGGAGCTATTGTTGAAGACATATTTTGAGTCTGCACTGTTAATTCTAGAGCTCCAGGATCATGAAACATTTTACAGTGTACTACATTCTTTCTGCAATATATTTTCAATAGTTTGGGTTAATAACAATACTAATCTTACTGTTAAAGTGAATATTTTGACTTAAAAATGTCACTGTTGTTTTGAAACTGGAAAAATGAAGGACATTAACTCGTACGCAACATCCGTGACAAAATGTTTGTAACATCTGTGACATGGAAGAAACAGCTACAAAATATTTGCCGAATATGTTTTTTTTAACTAATTGAATGCCATGAGATTTTCATAGCTTTCACATGGACGCTATTGAGAATGAATCTCTTTTATGCACATATGTTTAAGAAAAATGCAAGTTAAGTAACGCCATATTTACTTTTCCCTTGCTTCTATAGTTTTTCCACAAATGTGTCTCGTATTTTACGGTATTATGTTTTATGAATAGTAATATTATGAAACGCCTATCAGTTTAGACTATACGCACATCTTTCGATATCGTGATTGTACTCCAGTATAAACAGTTAAGGATGAAATTTTAAGTACAAAATAAATCATGAATGTAATCCCATGTGCTAATGTAAAAAGGTGATTGTATTTGGATACACCAGGGATGTCGAACAGCGCTCTCAAACTGTGAAACGATTAATACTGTTTCCTACCATAGCTGAGCTGAAAGGACAGTCAGTCAGCTCGCTGTAGCAGTGTTCTGTACGCAGTGTGTTTATCAACTCTGGCGGCTGGTATGGATATGGAACGACGATTCAATAGTGAGTGGATAGATAAATATTTATTTATCTTGAAGGACGGAAAGGCACATTGCATAATATGTAGAAAAGAACTTGGATACATTAGCCATCATAATATTAAAAGGCATTTTAATTCTACGCGTCCTGCTGAAGCTTATGAACAGAAAAGTTATCCGGTTTCACTCGTGAAAAGGCTGTAGAAGAATTAAAATCAAGATTGAATTCAGAAAACCTTCCATCATCATCGGGTGTTAGTAGAACAAGCTTGGTTCATGCTAGCTACAAAATTTGTGAAATTATTGCAACGGCTTCAAAGATATTTACTAACGGAGAATTTGTGAAAGGCTGTCTCATAGCTGTTGCAAAAGGGATATGTCCGGAATACGTTAATGCTTTTAAATCTATATGTTTGTCTCGTAATATTCTTACAGAGCGCGTATCATAAATGGGAGATAACTTGGAGGAACAACTGATAGCAAAAATGAAAACTTTCACTTATTACTCACTATAGCTCTTGATGAAAGTACCCACCGGAAAGATACGGCGCAGCTAGCTACAGTATATTCATAAGGAGTGTCGATTCAGATTTCAATGTTCATTGATATCTTGTAGATGGCATTTCACTAAAGAATCGAACTCGAGGAGGAGGAGATATTTTTGAATCTGTAACAAAAACTATGAACAAATTTCAAGTCACGCTAAAAGTAATTAATTTTATACATCAAAACAGTTTACGTTTCTGAACTTGAAGTAGCCACCGGCGTGGCTCAGTCGGTTAAGGCGCTTGCCTGCCGGTCTGAAGTTGCGTTCGGGCGCGGGTTCGATCCCCGCTTGGGCTGATTACCTGGTTGGGTTTTTTCCGAGGTTTTCCCCAACCGTAATGTGTATGCAAGGTAATCTATGGCGAATCCTCAGCCTCATCTCGCCAAATATCATCTCGCTATCACCCATCTCATCGACGCTAAATAACCTAGTAGTTGATACAGCGTCGTTAAATAACCAACTAAAATAAAATAAAATGAACTTGAAGTTGCACTGCTACAACACATACACACAAAGTTGATATTTTAAACATGATATTAACAACATTATTATTATGATTTATTTCCGTCACTAACGAACAACATTCATGGAATGACACAGTAGATAAAACATTATTATTATTATTATTATTATTATTATTATTATTATTATCATTATCGTCATCATCATAATTCGTCCTCATGTAGGCTACATTCTTTGTTTATCAGAGTTCATCAAGTGCAAATCTAAACTGAGATCCAAATCAATTGGTAAGATGTATAAAAGTTATCAAAGTACCAGCCGCCGCAGTTTCGTTTTTGTTTACGATGATTCAGCCGGACTGTCTGCTACCTGTGTTCAACCGTTGCACGGTAAGGAAGGAGTGAAGGCTCTGCAGTTCACAGCTCGGGAGCGCTGTTCGACATCCCTGGGATACACGATAATTTACTTGGTAACCTGTTACAACACAAATACCTTCATGATAATCTTGTACAGTAGACAACCCCTACAAACTTAGATCTGCGCATTGTCTATGGATACACGATACATTTTTTAGTAACCTGTTACACCACAAAGACCTTCATGGTAAGCCTGGACAGTAGACGATCCTCAGAAGCTTAGGCCTCCGCGCTAACTAGCGAGACGTTCGTAAAAAAAGTCGCCCGGAAGTATTAGGGCTAACTACCTAAAAATATGGTATTTTTCATTTATAAAATATAATTTCGAAGATTGAGAAATTTATTACATTATGTGATACAGTATACTATCCGCGATTACGTCTAAAAATATTTGCATGTATATACCTCCCATCCTGTATATGCACCTTGCAACTGCTATTAAGTGATTCCTGTTTTCTCAAGAATTCACAATATGAGTGAGGTACAGACATTTATATAGCAAAATTAATTATTTCAGAAGAAACATTGTTATGCTCCGGTAGGTAGTAATTTTCTTCCTACATTTATTAATAGCTGTTCCAAGGAAATTAATATTCTGTAGCCTTTCTCAGAGTACTGAAACGTTGTTTAAATTTTCAGTTATTTATGTTTCAATATAAGTCTGGTTATAATATAGCCTAATGAGGATTATTACATTTATAATTTAAACTCTGTATGTGTAATATTTTATTCTGGTAATTTCATAAGTTTATTTTCGCTGAAACTGCCGTTTAAAGTTGTTGGACAATTGAATTACGAATTTAATTTCGCAGTGTCATGGCGTACAACCTGTTTGTTAACTGAAGTTGAACAGTGCATCAGTCCTCTCCCTTTGATCAACGAAACGTTTCTAAAAGAGCGTGTGATTCTAATAAAAGCTAAAAGAGCCTGGCAGTACAATGAATTTAGGTTGAAGACTTGTAACAAAAAAAAAAGTACAGAACAAAATTCAGAATTGGACGAATACATTTATCATATTATGTCTTTCTATTGTTATAATAAAAATTAGGTTATTATTTATATCGCCGAGGACGACTGGCTTATAAATAGACAATAATACATGTAACTAAAGGCAGACATTAAAATATGCACTAAGACTTTCGCATAAATATAATCCTAAAATCATCCTTACCTAACCTAAAACTTGCACAGCAAGGATATTGACTATAATGAAATTTCAACTGAACCGTCTATGCTTATCTTGTATTATAAATATAATTTTATTAATTAGTTACATTAACGTTTTCGGTACTGGGGTGTACCATCATCAGATGTATACGTGATACTACAGGGACATCATTTTATTTTTACTAACATTTTTAATATTAACCTGTCTATAACTTTAGAGAACCGGAAACACCGCTTGCTCCCCCCTCCAAGTCTGGAGTTCGATGATACTGGCGTAAAACACAAATCACTCTACTAGGTATAGGATGGAAGAAAAGTAGTTCATCCATTTACGTAAACTAGGAAATATCGCGATTTTGAGTTTGATAATTTTCATTAGGTTTTTCTTTAATCAAAGTACAGTACGTACTGTATTAAGAATAAGTGTTTTTACTCACGAAGTGAGTTATCCATGCAAACGTATTCATTATGCAGTGTATATTATACTGTCTACAGCACATTAGCGTACAATATAGAGAATGAAGTTAAATTGAAAAATAATCATAATATGAATATTTAAACACAATTTTGAAAATGTTGGCCGTTCATTTCGATACAGGCTTCAGTTCTTTTGTGCATATTATCGCACTATGGACTATTGCATCTAATTCCAATTGCCAGTTTCGTCCTTCGTACTAGTAACTCATGTTGAAATAATTCTGTACCTACTCTACGTACTGTAAATTCAATCTTCACTTCTGCCCGACCCGAAAATATAACATTACTCAGACATGCTATCTACTGTCCGTCCAAGTGGTTATGCCGCAGGATTGTAGAAAGGGAGAAAATCACGTGACAGTCAATTACTTAACGAGTCCCTTTTATTTAAGTTCAATTAAACAGCTGTATAATATTACGTAAACTTCCAATTCCTAAGAGAAATTAATGTTTTCAGAAAAGAGCTAAGACAGCCCAGCTATTACAGAGGGGCGAGCAGAAGCAGATGGGGGAAATGGGATGCGACGTAGGCAAACGGACAGTACCTGTGCGAAAATATGATTCAATATTGAAAGCTCTTTCGTCACTGGAAAACGCGAACATATTTCTGGAACGTACTATACTCAGTAATTCAGTACTGCTTACTATCTGCGGTCTTGGTTCTGTGTGGAGTTGGAACTTCCTTAGTAGAAGGAGTGGGAGTGAAGTACATTAAAAAACTCAGGTGCAATAAAAATTGAAGTAAAAATAAAATGATGTCCCTGTATACGTAAACCTAGCCAATGGATGCATGTGTTGTGGTCTTGAATAATATTGTGACAGCGACGTGAGATTCGAACTCACGACCAGCGTCCCGCAAGAAAGCAGATCGCACAGGCTGCACGGAACATTGAGTGACGTCGCGCGGTGGAGAGAAGAGAGAGGGTGTATTACGTCACGCGACGAGTTTGCGCGCGCATCTGGTGCTGGTAGAGAGGAGAGGGCTCTGGATTTCTCTGGAATGCCATCTCTAGAGACGGGTGGAACCTTCGAGGTTACGTCGCTGTGGTTATAAATTACGGTCGCGAAGGAACGACAGCAGTTTTCTGAGTTTTCAGTTATTCAGTCAGTGAGAAAGCCAGAGCAAGGAAGCCAGTCTTGTGTACCGGAGTTCGACTCGAGTGTGCGTCCGCATCTGCGTCAGCATCCGAAGGCCTGAGTTCGAGTGCAGTGGACCGCAGTTGGAGGGACCTGAGTTCGAGTGCAGTGGACCGCAGTTGGAGGGACCTGAGTTCGAGTACAGTGAACTGTCTCTGAAGGTCTGTGGTTCGAGATACCGTGAACTCGAGTGACTGAGATAGAAGAACTGTGAACTGAGAACTGGTAGTTCTGATTTGTAAATAGTGCTTTGTAAATATTAGTTAAGATTAACAGTTCATTGTTGTGCGTAATAGTCCAAGTAAATTGTCATTGCCGTCGGTGGTGTGCTATAACGAATACGGTGTTGAGTGGAGATCCAATTGTTGACGAGAGCGTTTAAGGTGAATTGTAGAAAGGAATTATTGTTGTGACGAATAAATTACATTGTTGTTACTAATAATATTCACAATATGTATGAACATAAAATATTATACCCATGATCAATTGTAGTAGTTATATAAAAATACAATAGAACACTTATATGCCATTAATTAGATAAAACAGGCAATTAAAATCAATTATTTAAGAACAGGGAAATTTCTTTTCTTAATGGTATTTTCACTTATTGTTCGTTGTTGTACACACATGATATTGAAGGACTTATAAAATTAAAACATGGAGTGGAGTGCACTTACAATATGAGTCTCTCCTCGTAAAATAACTATTTCACCTTGGAATGTTTTGAAGTTACAAAGAAAAGAAATTTCAAGGCTTAATATTACATATACTTAACATTATAGTGCAACAAGTCAACGTAATGATCATCTTAAAAACTGGTTGTCCCATTTGAACTATCACGACAACAAATATTAATCGACAATACATAGTGTTTCAAAAATACGGCGCATAATTTCAGGTATGTATTTCCCACATGTAGACAATCAAAATAGTTCATTACAACATATGTCCGGAAATGCTTTATTTCCGAGTTATGGCCTTCACAACAGGTGAAGGTGTATGGGCGTATGAAAACCCACGTGAAACTGTTCCATCTCATCACCAGGTGCGGTTCTCCCTCAACATGTGGGCCGGTATCATTGGTGATCGATTAGTTGGACCCCATGTACTTGTAAACAGACTTACGGGCAGGCGTACACAAACTTCCTGGAAAACACCATACCTCATGTTTTAGAAGACACTCCACTGATCAATCGTCAACATATTCACTTCTTGCATGATGGCGCTCCTGCACACTTCAGTCGTACGGCTCGCCGGTACTTGGATCGAAGGTTTCCTGATCGATGGATAGGTAGAGGTGGCCCAATTGCTTGGCCTCCACGCTCACCTGATCTGAACCCTCTCGATTTCTACTTGTGGGGCCATTTAAAATCACTGGTTTATTCGTCTCCGGTGCCTGATTTGGAATCCCTTCGGAATCGAATTGTGGCATGTTCTGAGGACATACGCAATACTCCTGGAGTTTGGGATCGTGTTCGCAGGTCAATGAGACATCGATGTGAGGTCTGTATTCAAGCAGGAGGTGGACATTTTGAACATCTTCTGTAATGACAACGACCTGCGGAAAGAAAAACGTTCCGGTGAATTTCAATGTTGTGAAGGCCATAACTCGGAAATGAAGCACATGTTGTAATGAACTATTTTGATTGTCTACATGTGGGAAATACATACCTGAAATTATGCCATGTATTTTTGAAACACCCTGTATAATGTAATTCTAGATAACGTCGAACGCCATAGCAGCAATGATCACTGTTTTTAAATAATTGATTTGAATTGCCTGTTTTATCTAATTAATAGCATATAAGTGTTTTATTGTATTTTTATATAACTACTACAATTCATCATTGGTATAACATTTTATGTTCATACATACATATTATTCAAGACCACAACACATGCAACAATTGACTAGGTTTACATATAGTATCACAATACATCTGATGATGGTACACGCCAGTACCGAAAACGTTAATGTAACTAATTAATAAAATTATATTTATAATACAAGATAAGCATAAACGGTTCAGTTGAAAGTTCATTATATTATAATTAGCTTATCGGAATATTCAAAATAAGATGAAGAGGATATAGACGTTTCGCGCAATTCAATGTTACACCATAAATCCCCTCTGTATTCCTATCAAATCATACATTTTCATTAGGTCTGCCTAGTTAGCTCTATGGTAGCGCGCCTGCGCCTAGACTGGTCGGCCCGAGTTCGATTCAAAGCAAGATTTCCATGTAAAATTACTACCTCGGGACTAGGAGAGGTGGCGGTGCACAACTTGTAATCTCTAGATTATACACCAATATGGCTGTATTAAGTCCCAAATCTCTCCGGAGTGCATATGAAGAGAAGTCATATGCCACTGTTTATAGTGATTCGTTCGTTGGACGGTGTAGTTAATCTTGACGCCCCCCTTGGTGCTATTCGACAGGAGTACTCTAAGTTTCACCGTCTCCCTTCCTTACCATCAGCATCTTCATGTTGAAGGATGTATAGAACAGAGAAAAATTCTCCCCGGCACCGGGACTCGAACCCGGGTTTTCAGCTCTACGTGCTGACGCTTTATCCACTAAGCCACAGAGGATTCCAGTTCCGATGCCGGATCGAATCCCCTCAGTTTAAGTTCTATGTCTCAGTTTTTCCTTTGTTGGCATAGACACTCGGGAGGAAATTAAACGCAGAATAAATATGGGAAATGCGTGTTATTACTCGGTTGAGAAGCTTTTATCAACCAGTCTGCTGTCAAAAAATCTGAAAGTTAGAATTTATAAAACAGTTATATTACCGGTTCTTCTGTATGGTTGTGAAACTTGGACTCTCACTCTGAGAGAGGATCATAGGTTAAGGGTGTTTGAGAATAAGGTGCTTAGGAAAATATTTGGGGCTAAGCGGGATGAAGTTACAGGATAATGGAGAAAGTTACACAACACAGAACTGCACGCATTGTATTCTTCACCTGACATAATTAGGAACATTAAATCCAGACGTTTGAGATTGGCAGGGCATGTAGCACGTATGGGCGAATCCAGAAATGCATATAGAGTGTTAGTTGGGAGACCGGAGGGAAAAAGACCTTTAGGGAGGCCGAGACGTAGATGGGAGGATAATATTAAAATGGATTTGAGGGAGTTGGGGTATGATGATAGAGACTGGATTAATCTTGCACAGGATAGGGACCGCTGGCGGGCTTATGTGAGGGCGGCAATGAACCTTCGGGTTCCTTAAAAGCCATTTGTAAGTAAGTAAGTAAGGCATACCCTCATGTACTGTGACAGCGGCACAATGTCCAACGCACTATGTACAGAGGTGCACTCATTACCAGTGAATAAGTGGCCGGGGTATCATGTTATTATAATGTGAAACTGCGTGTATAAACAAGAATGTATTGTTGATAATCAAATTGGTTGTGATTTGATTATTTATTGCTATGGATAGTAATCACATTCCCATAATATATCGTCTAAAATACTATTTAATCACTTTCCAACATGTGCACTATATAATTTGATATGAAAAGTTAATTTCGCAAAGGGTTGAAGTTTATTTTTTAATAAAATTTACGTTATGCCTCCTATCGAAGTAAGAAATTCTAGTAATAAATTACACCACCAACAAAACCAATGCTTAAAAATAAACCACAGCCTGCCTTTAACAAATAAATTTTGTTTCAACAATGAATAAGTTTGAGAATGTTTGTTTGCAACGAGTCTGATGTGCTTCGTCAGATCGACTTTGATGACATTATCAACGCTCTCTCTGTGAATAAATTCACAAATAAGATCCATTCATTTTGATTCCAGTAATTTATTTTTTCTGAATGGTAATATTTCAATTAAAACTAATTTAAACTAAACATGACCTCGCTAATATGTTTTCGCGGGATATCAGCCGAGTTAAGATTTTGGAATGCTCCAAGCTTTCGACTGCTATCTCTGCAGCCATCTTCAGGGAAGTGATGTCCGAACAGAAAGTCGAAAGGTTATATAGATGTGGCTGTCTCAGGTGAAACGGGATAGGTTGGCGGATCGGCCAATCCGGGGCCGGGAATTGTCCCGTTTCACCTGAGACAGCCACATCTATATAACCTTTCGACTTTCTGTTCGGACATCACTTCCCTGAAGATGGCTGCAGAGATAGCAGTCGAAAGCTTGGAGCATTCCAAAATCTTAACTCGGCTGATATCCCGCGAAAACATATTAGCGAACCAACGCCGAGAAAGCCTCAAATCATACATAAACATGACCTGTATAATAGTTGCTCATAAAATGTTTGTGGGAATGGGGGGGAGGAGGGCTGCCTAGGGGCGGCACTATACCTAAATCCGGCCCTGGCTGTAAGACTGACATATGATTTGTTATATCACAACCATTTTCTAATTTCCTCCCAAGTATTACATTAGTCCCAGAAGTTAAGCTTTCATTTGACTGTTGCGATTTGTGGTTTTGCATGTTCATTTCTTTTATTTCGGATTGTATAAATTCATCTTAATACGGGCTGGCTTGCTGGTTACTCTATGAGGGCTGGACTCGGAACAATTCCGCAAAATTAGGCACTCACGCTTTGGCACAATTTGCGCCCAAAATATGCAATGCTCGCCAAAGTCCGACAGGTTGCCTAGGTGACATTCATGATTCCGACGCCGACAGTTGGACTGTCTTGCTTCAGCACCTGATAGGGCCAGGTCCTGTCTGCATATAAGCAGCCTGGTAAGTCTCAGATGTCCGGAGCCTCATGTCCTTCCTATATCAGCATCGGAAACCCGTACAACCACAAATATTTCACCCCAGACTATTTTTGCTGTTCACGATGATAGATGAAATGAGAAGAAGATGAAACGTTTTGGTGGAAAGACAGAAGGAAACGGAATTATTCCGAGAAAAACGCTTTGTAACGTCTACATTGTCCACCAAATATGCCAATGAAGACCTGACCGGCGATCAAACTCGGACCGCCTGCATGAAAGATCAGCGAGCTATCACCTGTCTGTGGCTAATAATACGGGCTGCATTCTTTCTTCTTAAGTAAACGTTTCCATATACCATGTAGGCCTACTCCCTTTTGGCTGTCTATCATACGTTCAAACAGTCTCTTCTTCAGCTCTCCTAAAACAGCTTGAGTGTCTATTTAAAGTTCAAACATAGTAGATCCTTATGCAAATCGTTATATGATGCGTTCAAAGCTAAAGTGGACCGAGTCACAAATTTTCATAAATAGAGTTTAATTTATTTTCTCATTATCTGAAGTTGGATGTTTTCCGAGCAGTAATGGATCAAGTCTTAATTCCAAGCATTCGCCGGTAGGTGACACCAGTCATTTTTGGCTCAGATTATTTGTTCACGATGTCAACTGATGCCCATAGGAGCAAGCGCGCGCTTTACAGCCCAGGAGAGCCTGAGCGCTTTGGCGGAAAGGAAAGAGACAGACAAAAGAGGCAGTATATGCCTTTTGGTCGAGCTATATACAGGGATGGCCAGCACTGATTCAATGAATAAAGGGAAGAGAACTTATTAAAACTGTATCCATGTTAATTTTTAGATTTGTCTGAGAGGCATAAGTGCATTATAAGAATGTATGTTTTAATTTTAATGTTCATTTTTCACAAGTTTGGTTTTTTATTCAAAAGGAATATTTTCTCAACTATTTTACAGAAAAGTGAAATTTTCAGATATGTTTGTTTAGTAGCCTTACAGGTACTAAAGCAATGTTTTCGTAAATCTAATATATCGTAAATATGTATTACTGAAGATAGTGTATTAAAATGTTTGAAAATATTCGCATGGAAAATGTTTATAAGGAAATGAATTAGCAAAGCAAACAAAAGATATGTGTCTATGTCTTCGTAAAACATCAGCTCTACAGCTTCAGCAGATTTCGAGATAATTTAATATTCTAATAACAGAAAGATGCGCACCAATATCACCTAAAAGCATAATGCGATAAGAGTTTTATTATGTAATATTAGTTACAGTTAAAACATATACCTAGACAACTTTGCTTTGTATTATAATATTGTTTTGATTACTTTTATAAGGCTAAAGATACCATCAATATCAATTTCAACTTATCATGTCATATTCAGTGTATTTCTTTGGGATAACACTTTCTTTATGAATGATGTGTTTAATTCACTTAGTACAGTATAGTTGTAGTTATTATGGAATTTGTATGAATATTACTTCTTTACTCTTTATTATGTTATTAACGTTTAAAACACAACTGCAATATTAGGCTAAGAAATAGGTGTTAGTATTTTTGTTTTACAGACAATATAGAAAATAACAAACAGAAAGAAACCATATAAAAATAACGACATAAAATTTCACGTTCCGTTTGAAGTTTGTGCACCACTGTTTTCTTAATCCAACAGGCTGCTTATTCCTCCTAGCATACCTAGCGCTTAATGCCCGCGCATTACGTCAAGGTCAGAAAAATGCGCTTGCCTTGACATCACTGCCATAGTGGATCTAGTCACCAAACCGTTGCATCAGTTAACATCATAATTGTTTATATATTATAAATCTAAAATTTGAGGATGGAGGAATAAAATTATTGCTAGTAAAATTAGATAATCCACTAGAGCAAGTTAACTTTAAGTCCTATTATTTCAAAACTACGTCTCATGGACTTGATCCACTTTAGCTCTGAACGCCTCACGATTCACTTGTTTGCATTATGTAATCCGCAGTATAACTAGATAATGGAAAGCTTCCATATCAGTTGTTGAAAGTCGTTAATCGCAGAAAGGGCACCTTCAAATACATTTCACCGTCAATAGCGTCTCTTCCATTTTCTTGTCTTCTCCAATTTTGTAGAAGATGCATTCTGTGATATGCTTTCATCACTAGTAGTGCAGACTTTGTAAATAATACGTGGGACATCACAAAAGGTTTAGCATGATCATATTTAGCATTGTCAGTGCGGCTGCTACTACAAGACTGGAACTGTATCTCCAGAGTCTATCTCCTTCATTTTTATAACATATAGAAAGGAATCGATTCCCACTTCAGCCTAATGCGCGTCAATAACCTCTCACGTCTTTTGAAAAGATGTGCGTCTTCTCCATTTCAGAAATGGGTATGTGCTCTTGATAACTGTGTCTGCAGTGACTTCGGGTGACTTGGTCCATGGTATAATCATATGGCATACATAAACATACGGCTATTGTTGAATCTAATTATTACAAATGAATACAAAATGAGTCAGCAATTCTGTCCAACTCTCGATAACTGTGACAATTGCAAATATTACGGTAATAGCTATGATCATAGATCGTGTTTCGTTCTTTCTAGAATATGAAATGTCTACTGTCCGCGCAACTTATCTAGGCAGCTGGGATCCCTAGTGCTCTCTCGCTGCCCCGTAGCTATCTGCTAGCTACCTGACCATCGCTGCAGCAGTTGTACGTACAGTTACAAAAACATTCGGTATTTATTTTCAGTGCAGTCTATTGGATATAGTAGTTGAATGTGTATGGATTCATAAAATAACAAATATAAATAAATTACATTCTTCTTCGACTGTGTATAATACAGTATAATAACAATTCCAGTTATTACAATTCATATCTGACCGTGAACTACTGATGGTATGCGATATATGAAGTATTTTAAGTAGAAGAGCTATAGGTCTATTACAGGAGCATACGCAAGGGTGTACCAGTTTTAGACCCCCCCCCCTTTTGAACTTTAAAATAAAATTACATATATATTTCATAATTTCATTACATTATATTGTTTCCATGGATTTTCCTGTTCTGTTAAGTCTCTTAAGTATCATATACTAATAACTGTTAACTATATATAATTATTGTGCAAATGTATTAATGACACAAGCAGTTTTTATTATGCAGAATTAAACACACGTTAAAATTTATTAAAAATTGAATATCTGTGAAAAAATTACGTTTCATAACTTTTATGAGGATATTCATGAATATTTTTTATTAGAACATCTTATTGAATTTGGTATTCCCAAGAAACTAGTTCGATTAATTAAAATGTATCTCAGCGAAACGTACAGCAGAGTTCGTATAGGTCAGTTTCTGTCAGATGCGTTTCCAATTCACTGTGGGCTAAGGCAAGGAGATGCACTATCACCTTTACTTTTTAACTTTGCTCTAGAGTATGCCATTAGGAAAGTCCAGGATAACAGAGAGGGCTTGGAATTGAACGGGTTACATTAGCTGCTTGTCTATGCGGATGAGGTGAATATGTTAGGAGAAAATCCACAAACAATTAGGGAAAAAACGGCAATTTTACTGGAAGCAAGTAGAGAGATAGGTTTGGAAGTAAATCCCGAAAAGACAAACTATATGATTATGTCTCGTGACCAGAATATTGTACGAAATGGAAATATAAAAATTGGAAATTTATCTTTTGAAGAGGTGGAGAAGTTCAAATATCTTGGAGCAACAGTAGCAAATATAAATTATATTCGGGAGGAAATTAAACACAGAATAAATATGGGAAATGCCTGTTATTATTCGGTTGAGAAGCTTTTATCTTCTAGTCTGCTGTCCAAAAATCTGAAAGTTAGAATTTATAAAACAGTTATATTACCGGTTGTTCTTTATGGTTGTGAAACTTGGACTCTCACTTTGAGAGAGGAACATAGGTTAAGGGTGTTTGAGAATAAGGTTCTTAGGAAAATATGTGGGGCTAAGAGGGATGAAGTTACAGGTGAATGGAGAAAGTTACATAATGCAGAACTGCACGCATTGTATTCTTCACCTGACATAATTAGGAACATTAAATCCAGACGTTTGAGATAGGCAGGGCATATAGCACGTATGGGCGAATCCAGAAATGCATATAGAGTGTTAGTTGGGAGGCTGGAGGGAAAAAGACCTTTGGGGAGGCCGAGACGTAGATGGGAGGATACTATTAAAATGGATTTGAGGGAGGTGGGATATGATGATAGAGAATGGATTAATCTTGCTCAGGATAGGGACCATTGGCGGGCTTATGTGAGGGCGACAGTGAACCTCCGGGTTCCTTAAAAGCCAGTAAGTACAATATTTATATATATATATATATATATATAGTGACATAATAATAATAATAATAATAATAATAATAATAATAATAATAATACACAACTCTAAGTACATCGAATTCTTCATCACAATAAGCAAGCAAATGTATTTTACCCGTCCTCCATTCTCCTTCCTCCCTACCGCTAGAAGTGATCTCCCTACACCTCGCGCATCTCTCTTTTAACTGTCCAGATAAGTTTCGCGGACAATATATTTTTTTGCGTAAGTGAACATTTTGGTATATACACTGTGTGAAAACTTGAACGTTGTACATGTATTATGAATATAAGAAAGAAATTAACGTACAGATCTAGAATAATCCCTTCATTGCCTTTAATGAAGAGGACAGATTTGTTTCATTATTTAAGAGAGGAAAACTGTGAGAATCATATTCTACTCTCAGAAAAAGAGGCTGACGTACAGAGAGTACAGATCTCGGATTTTATCTCTGCCGGTGGGCGACGTCATAGTTTGCGGTTGAGAGGAAGGAGAAAAGCAGCGGTTGTATTAGTCTGTGAAATAAGTTCACCCAAATGCTTAACTCCGAGTACTTAAGTGTTTAGTTTGCCTACGGTCGATACACACTTTTCCAGTGCGTAAAATTCGTGCTCTGTCCTCTTTATTACCCAATGGTCAAAATCGTCCAAGTTCATAAAAGTCTTACTACGTTCGCGAGTTTTATATGGTGGTGTGAACGAACTGGTTCTTCCTTTCCCAATGGTGGATATTTCTTGTTTTATCACACGTACCATTCTTTCTGATATTCCTGTAGAAGCCGCTGTCCTCTCTTGTGATTTAGCGACAGAAATACTGAAGTTACCTCTATTTGCTTTATCATTAATAAACTTTAATACATTAGCCATCTGCTCTCGACTTTGACCACTCAGTTTTTCGTTTTTAACTTTGAACATGACCAGTGAAAATTTGGAAATTAAAATGACTACCAGTACACAAATTACAATACTTTGAACTATTAGTAATTACGAAACTAAAGCAATAACTACTATAACCTAGACGTCTAGAACACTATAATAATAAAAATAATAATAATAATAATAATAATAATAATAATAATAATAATAATAATAATAATAATAATAAATGTAACTGTAACTCTGGCAATATTTCAGACCCGAACCGACTTTCGACACTCACGGTACTAACAGGGAGAACAGTACTGTTGGGAGCAAGACGACCAGATGTCTTTTGTTTTGCTGTGTTAGTACTCAACACCCTCAACCGTGACAAGCGCTCGAATCCCAACTGCCATTCACGGGCAGAGATAAAATCCGGGATCTGTAGTAATTATGGACCGTACTTTTCCCCAGCAGGCTACAAGGTTGAGTATTACTGGACGTTTTTACTGTTACGAATGAGTGCGTGCACGTTCCATGCGAATTTTGTTTTGTCAAGTTGGGCAGAATAAGATATAGATCACTTTATAACAATTTCACTAATATTTATATTTTATAGACTCTATTATTTAAATTATGTACACTAGAAAACGCTATTTTTAATAAAAATAATAATAATAATAATAATAATAATAATAATAATAATAATAATAAAAATAATGTCCACACCTGTGGAGTAACGGTCAGCGCGTCTGGCCGCGAAACCAGGTGGCCCGGGTTCGAATCCCCGGTCGGGGCAAGTTACCTGGTTGAGGTTTTTTCCGGGGTTTCCCTCTACCCAATATGAGCAAATGCTGGGTAATTTTCGGTGCTGGACCACGGACTCATTCCACCGGTATTATCACCTTCATTTCATTCAGACGCTAAATAACCTAGATGTTGATACAGCGTCGTAAAATAACCCCCCAAAAATAATAATAATAATGATTTATTTAACCTGGCAGAGTTAAGGCCATACGGCCTTTTCTAACACGCAACCAGGTGTAAAACTGCATTACAAAAAACACTACAAATTTACAAAGTACACTACAGTTTTACACACAAAACTGAATAAGATAATAATAATAAAATATAAACAACAAGTAAGTAGAAATCAGACATAATATATAACATACAGAAAGAAAGAAAGAAAGAAAGAAAGAAAGAAAGAAAGAAGCATAATAAAATGTGGAAAGCAGGTCAAAATAAATGAGGCATACAAAGTATAAAAAATAAGACAATTAATAATAATAATAATAATAATAATATTTTACTATTTACATTATGACAAAGACTGTAAGCCCATAATGATCAAACATTATTTACACTGTTATTTGCATTGTACAGTGTTGTGTATTGTAATAAAAGGTATGTTATTTCATAATACTATACCAGAGCTGGTGGTAAGCCTCTCCCTGAGCGCGCTCACGCTCACAGTAAAACCAGGTGAATAAGAACGATAAACAACGCAGAAGTTCAGTGACGTACTATTCATAATGAGTTCAAGACGTCTTTCTCTTAGTACATAAATACATCATTTAATTTTCTGTTTACAACAAGTGTAAACGAAGCTTACACATTGCATACCAGTGATCGATTCTTATGTTCACGATGAACACAATTGCGGGAGTAGAAGGAGACCGCTATCTCGAGATCGCTCACGCTAAAGCATAAATCCCCCAGGCCAATACTATGCCCTATAGCTACCCTACATCCGGTATAGGTTCGATTCCCGCTTGAATTGATTACCCGGTTGGGTTTTCTCCGCAGTTTTCCTCAACAGTAAGACGAGTGTGAGGTAATCTATTGCGAATCGTCGGCCTCATGTCGCTAAATACCATCTCGTTTCACCAATTCCATCCACCCAAATTAACTATTAGCTGATACAACATCATTAAATAACAAGTATCAGCAACAAACGAATGAAAACATTGGTGTTCCTTGTTCAATAAAATTGAGAAATTAAATCGTTGTTTAACGTTACTAGAACTACCAGACATTCCTAAAATTTGTCAAGAGTCATCCAGTTTTTTTTATAACAGAAACATTTAACATACAGAGTGATCCGTAAGTATTGTTATTAATATCAAACATTCTTTGAGTTATTTTAAACAATAATACTGTAGTTTAATACAGCTTTGCTCGTTTTTGTTTTCTTCACGAGATAAAAATTATTTTGTCATACCGTGTTTTGGGAAAGCCATTGATTTAATTCCCAATATGCTCAGTCAATTTAAAAGAGAAGTGTATTATGATAATGAATGATTGAAAGCATTTCAATTTGGTCATTTAAATGTACAGAAATTTGATCCGAACAAATCTAACTTTTCATTCTCAAAAAGAATTTTAAAATGTTACATTTGTTCGGATCAATTTTCTGCATATTAAAAGGACAAAACTAAAATTCTTTAAATAATTTATTATAATACACTGCTCTCTTAAATCGACTGAGGCCTATTGACAATTAAATCAATAACTTTTTCAAAACACGTTATGAAATGTTTGATATAAATATGTTTTTATCTCGGAAAGGAAGGAAAAACAATCAAACTTGTATTGAATATTTTTTGTTGGAAATATCTCGAAGAATATAGGGGAGTAGTGAGTACAGTGAGACACAAAATATTAAGACATATGTAAGCAAGTGAAATTTCAAGTATTTTTAAAATCAAGTGCAATAGAAATATACATTAAAACATGGAGTACAATAATACATAAACAGAAATGTTAATAGATAAAGGACATAATATACAATGCGTGTTTGTAAAAAAAATGAAAATATCTTACTGTTCCCATTTAGGAAGGTACAGTGAGACACCAGTGTCTATTAATGGACATTGAAATGATTTACATTTATTTGAAAAGAAAAGAAAGCTTACTGTCTCTCTGTCTTGCCATGTTCTGTAGACTTATTTAGAATCATTTTGATGTCTGACTTCGAAACCATTGAAACATCTGGAACATTTGAAAAAGTGAATTTTCCATGACTTTTCAAACTTTTGCTAAAAAATTAAATGAATTTTTGGTGACAAAAAAGCTTATAATTATAAGAACTTAATTTAATTCTTTGTTATTTTTAATATATTTTTTTTAATTTTGTGAATAATTTTTTATTTAAGAAACCATTAAAATATAATGTATCCATTATTTTAAGCTTTAGTTCGTCAATTGGTCACTAATATGTTCATTTTTAATGTTAGTTACCGGTAAATGTAATATAATTACAGTTTATTTCTGCAAATCATTGGTAAATTTGAACAGTGAGACGTCTCAGTGTACCCTTCAATGGCATGTCCCACTCTTCCCTTTACGCATAGTTCGTTTAAAAATGGCGACATCACTTCAAAATCAAAACAAGAGAGCGAAACTTTGCAAAACATAACGTCAAATACCATAGTATTAGGTAACAAAACATTCATATTTCTATTTAATTTGTATATCCAATATAACCTTCATTAAATACAAGCCAAAATTTTACTTTTGGAGTGAAAAATTACGAATTATTTTTTCATCACTCATCTTTATAACTAGAATCAAATTGAGTATGAAAATACTGTTACTTTACTCATGCAACATACAACTCCACTGTTACAAACATTTCAACATCAAAATTTACCATCTAATAAAAAATGTCTCACTGTTCTCCCAGTCTCACTGTACCCACTTCTCCCCTACTTAATGACATTACTTACGGTACACTCTGTATAAATTTAGTGCATGGACCTTTCCATGATTACTTGCTTCCGAAGATCAATATACTTGTGGACTAACTTGGCTGAAGTCTGCAAGTAAACAGCAAAACTCTGTGCGGAAATATCCGTGTTTACCAACAACAAATAAAGAAAAAGTGATGGTTATTGCAGAGGAACTTGCGGCTCTCTCATTTTCAACATTAAATAGAGATCGGCATGTTGTACCGGCAGAGAAAAAACTAACTAAATAATACGATATGCTTATTCCGCGGAACTTTATAGACTCAGACCTTCACATTTTTAAATAACGGAGTGAAAGATGCACAACGGCAATATTTATGACCAAATATTGAAAACGATGTTAAATTCTTGATCTAATTGAGTTAATTAATACCCATCTCCCTCAAACGTACGATAATCTACACTTTGCCACTTGTCATTTCTTATCAAAACAAATACACATCTTCAAGCGAGGGATCTAAATCTAATGAAGCGATTTCATTGACCTTTAAAAATAGCTTGTTATATGCACGTTGTGAAAGAGTGATGTGACAATTAAGGGCAGTTATTTCGATAAAAAAGAACTCTACACAACCTGTCCAGAACGAATAAATTTTATTAAAATATTTTTGATTAACGCTTTCCAAGTGTACCGTCTACGTTATTTTTTTTTTAATTTCAGTAGTTTTCTTTTGATGGGAAAGCTACATGTAGGAAAAAATAATATGTCGAATATTTAATTTAGATTTGTATATTGAATAAGAAATTTCACTTAAAACTTAACAATTTTATGACAGTTATCAAAGTCAGTTGAATTTTTTGCGAAAATATTGTTTAAATTTTTCCGGAATGGCTGAAGAAGATGTAGTCTGTCTTTAAAACATGTTAAAGGGAGACAGAAATTAAGCTCCTTTTAATAAGGAAAAAACAAGTGATTGAGAAAAACATAATTTGTTCATTCTAAATCTTTTAACAGTTTAAAAACACTACATGATATAAATTGTGTTAAAATTATAGCAAATACGTTAAAGTAAAATTTTGACAGAATTTATATGTAGTGTTTTTAGACTGTTACAACAAGATTTTATATAAAGTAATTATATTTTAAATAATTAAAAGCACTAAGAATTATATTTGCTATGAATAAATAAATATTTAGAACGATTGAAGAGGACAAAGGAGTATTAATATTGCATAGTCGCACCATCGGATCTGTGCCCCTTCAGCGCTGTCGTCGTTCTTGGAAAAGTTAACGCCTCTACTCACCCCATTCCACCCGTTTCTCTCACACTACGTCAAACAGCAGGCCACGAACCTTGCCGAATAGGGATGTTGGCAAACTTCCGTCAAACAGTGTCATGAATATTTCTTATAATAATGTGAGGTTAATTATGTCTTATTCATAATTTAATTTAAGTAGGTCTAATGACGCTGATTTACTTACGATTGTTTGCAGATAATTATATTATTACAGTGGATATTTATTGGTTAAATGGAAATTACATCAGAAACATCATCGCTTTGCCAGCATTTTTTTAACAGTATAATGTGGATGTATCCATGTTTCGTCTAAATACACAATATACTTTCCTTCTCTGCGAAATGCGCAATTTTCTTAAATAACAGGCCCTCCATGCTACAATATATTTTTTTTTAATCAAAATACATCTTGTATTTCTAAATTTTTAAAATCTAAATCCCATGTCTCGAATCACTTTCCGTAGCGTTTCTCTCCCTCCTTGGAAATTATTGCTTCTCTCGCAACCTTCTATAATTTCTCAAATATCGGAACTTCTTTCTGCATCGTATAAAATTCTTGTATCTTTCTTCTTAAAATACATCTGTCCATATCATCTACAAGAATTAAAGGTTCCCTTGGTCTGTTCTTCCCTGGTGACTGTAGCTTTTCATCTCCTGCACAGACTCCCTCTCTCCTGATTTTCTTTATTAGGCGCTCTGACCTGCCTTTATAAATTACATAACAAAGTCGTATTATATTAGTATTAGTTAAGTAAGTAATTTTAATACGTAATCAATTGAAATAAAATAAGCCTCACATGTGATCGCAGCTGCTCTTTTCGTTGCCTGATTTATAGGAAACAATATCGACCCGTTTGTTTCTCTTCATCGCAAAATGCTATTACGTACTTGCTTAATAATATTTCTTTCGCCACTCCGTGCTACAGTGTTCATGTTGAGTTGACAACACTGGACTGCAAGTGCAAATAACCTGTCCCGCAAGAAGGCTCAAAATTGTGAGTAGTGGGGGAGAGAAAGAGAGGGGGATAGAAAAGAGAGAAATAGGAATACAGGGAGAGAGATGAATTACCGAGGCTGAAAAGGAATTAAGGTTCAGTTCGCATATCTTACGGGGGCACAGATCCGATGGTCGGACTATATATTTGAGTATAGTAATTCATCTTATGTATTTCTTACAACGTTGTGAATTTAAAGAACGTATAGCCTACCTTACTTGAAGAAGATTGAGGTTCGCCATTCATTAAGATTTTTACTAATGCTCGTTAAAAATAATGACATCGCGATCGTTCTTTTCTAGTGTATCCTGAGTTTTGAAGAGACTTTCGTGGAATTTTTTACTTACAGTGGTAATTTTTTTAGTTATATTCTGTATGAGGGTTGTGCACTGATTTTTCCGATAAACAATATATATAAATATTGTGAATTTATTTTCAACTCAACAATAGGATTTATTCTTCCAACAATAATTCCTTTCTACAATTCGCCTTAAACGCTCTCGTCAACAATTGGATTTTCACTCAACACAGTATTCGTTATAGCACTCCACTGATGACAATGACAATTTACTTGGACTAGTACGAACAATAATGAACTGTTAATCTTAACTAATATTTACAAAGCACTATTTACAAATCAGAACTATCAGTTCTCAGTTCACAGTTCTTCTATCTCAGTCACTCGAGTTCACAGTATCTCGAACCACAGACCTTCAGAGACAGTTCACTGTACTCGAACTCAGGTCCCTCCAACTGCGGTCCACTGCACTCGAACTCAGGCCTTCGGATGCTGACGCAGATGCGGACGCACACTCGAGTCGAACTCCGGCACACCAGTCTGGCTTGCTTGCTCTGGCTTGCTCACTGACTCAAAAACTGAAAAACTGCCCGAGTTCGCCGGCGCTTCTTCTTTTATAGCAAAATCATAGTTGCGAGAAATTTCTACGGGTGTGTAGAGAATTATCTGGATATCTCCACTTCGACGCACTTCTGGAAGAGTCGGGAAGGTCCGTTCCCCATTCACTGCGCTAAGTAGCAGCTGCGCGCGCAGCCTCCCCTCGCGTGTAGGCCCCTTTCCCCACTACTCCGCCGCGCGCCGACCCTTCGTGCTCCGCGCGATCTGCTTTCTTGCGGGACGCTGGTCGTGAGTTCGAATCTCACGTCGCTGTCACAATAAATATATATATATATATATATATATATATATATATATATTAATGGGGCTTAATTGAACACCTTTGCAGTCACTGGAGTAACTCAGTCGACAGAGGCGCTTATTGTACCTGACGATCTGGAATTGCGCTCGAACGTGAGCTCGATTCCCGCTTGGGCTGATTACCTGGTTGGGATATTTTTAGGTTTTCCCTCAACTGTAAGGCGAATGTTAGATAATCTACGACAAATCCTCGGCCTCATTTCGCCAAATACCATCTCACTATCATCAATCCCATCGACTCTGAACAACTGAGTACTAGTTGATATCGCGTCGCTAAATAATCAACTAAAAAAACATCTTTGTTGGCACTGGGTTTGTATGGCTGTCATTATAGCAAGATTCATGTTGTCCTTTTAAATAATTAAGCCTTACTATGTGCAGTTGAACAGGATTATATTAGGAGTTCGTAACGATGCTTTAATCGCCATTGTTTACTGAAGCTAATCAGAATGTCGTCATGACATGAACACACATGTGAACACGAGGTTAGTGCATGTTCTCTATGGGAACACAAATTGCTTCTCCTTATCCTCATTTGATGATGATAACTAATGTTGGTAGTAGTAGGGGATTAGTACACCATTAGGCGGAACCAATGTACGAGTACAATAAAATCCGAACATTTCAATTTTTTCAATTTCAATTTTATTTATTTCAAATATACAGAATAAAGAAATATAATTACAAAACAAACAAAGAGAAATACAAATAAAATAATACAAGCAATATAAAAAGAAGATACAGTAGTATTAACAAAATTTGAGACCGAATGAGCAGCGCTCGTGCTCGGTCGCAGTTCAGATTTGTTTATGTAGTTTCAGTCTAGCCTATACGTTTTGTATAATTATAGATTTTAAGTTAATGAATATTTTTTCCTTCTGTATATATAATAGTACATTATGCAACGAGCCTATAATGATAGTAGTTAAGAAGCGAGTATGGATGTTTATGAAAAAGCGCAAGCGAGTTTCACAATTTTCATACGAGCTTCTTAATTACCATTATAGGCGAGTTTCATACGACTTTTTATGCTCGACCATATTTCTAACTTGAAATTAATTCAGATGTATACATTTTATTTGTATCTGACAAGATCGGAAGTGACCTTGTTCTAGGTCGTGAATTGTGAGATGTGCGCAGACGCGAAAGTATTGATTTTTTCCGAGGAACAATAATGTCATTGACCTTGTGTAATCCCGTTAAACTTGTTATAACCTTGATTATGAATTCGACATTGAAAAACGAGACGAGAAATTGAATTTATTTGAATATTATTTACAATTAACGCTAATTATTATAGTAACAGAACATAACCTTCTGCGACAGTATTGGATTTCCAGCCTCCGTGACTTTTCGCTAATTCTCTTTCGATTGCATATCCGATAATAATCGATACTTGCGGTTTTATAACGGTACAAAGCTGACTTATCATTGGCTGAACACCTGTAAGCTGAGTTGTCATTGGCTGAAAACACCTATACTTTAATGAGGTGTACTTTAATGACATACATTGAAGGACTGCTACCAGGTGTATAATTACTACATTTCGGCATGGTCGAGCATAAAATATATTACATTATTGACCGTCCTAAGAAAAATTTTCCGTGTTGTTTTCGGGACAATATCATATTGTTTCTTCTGCACACTACCTTTAGTCCTCCAATTGACTCGCGTAAACATTATCCTTTAAGGGGTTATGTACAAAATTAAGTAACATTTTGGAAATATTCAACATTTTTTTCCTCCATTAGTGTCTCTTGCACAATAATGAAAATTAATATGTGTAAACACTGTCCTTCTGCAATGTGAAAAAGTACTTTTACGATAAAAAAATTATTTGCATTTTTTTTTTTTTCAAAATTCAGTTCACTGTGCAGTGATGAAGTATTTCCCACAGAACTACAAAAATAACCAAAATTCTGTGAAGAAATTTCTTGTGTGTATTAATGCATGTAATATCTACAATATGATGCAAGATCACTTCTCTATTTTTGATAGATTTTCTGATAAAAAATAAATTCATGTTACAAAATGGTCAAATATCACTACATTATTCTCACACAAAATAAAAAAAAAATATTATTTTTTAAGGAATGTAGTTGAAAGAGCATAATATTGTAAACATGAGTTACAACAATAAAATAAAAGAGAGAGGACATGAAAAGTTAACAAGTTTATGAGTTATGAGGGAAACACCTCATCACTGCACAGTGAACTGCCAACATTTTCAATTAAAAAAAAAAAAACATGTGCATATATTTTTTTTTAAATCGTGTATATATATATATATATATATATATATATATATATATATATATATATTTTTTCATATAGGAGAAGGACAGTGTTTTACACCTACCAATTTTCATTATTGCACAAGATACAATAATGGAGGAAAAAAATTTTGAATATTTCCAAAACGTTTACTGCTGTAAGTTGTACCTCACCCTTTAAGTTAAATATTTTTTCCTTCTGTGTATATAAAAATATTAAATTATTGACCGTCCTAAGAAAAATTTTCCCTGTTGTTTTCGAGACAGTATCATGTTGTTTCTTCTGCACATTACCTTTAGTCCTCCAATTGATTCGCGTAAACATTATCCTTTAATGACAGAAGTCAAGAAATGTAATGTTAAATGAAAATATATACAGAGTGGAAGAGGACCGATGCACCTAAATTTAAGATGTGATTCTACATGTTAAATATAAGAAAACTTGTATTACACTTTTCCTTCGATGAAGCACCGTTAAGCAGGAAAAATTAGTCTTTGCCCAATGTTTGCAGTTCTCTACTGTGGTAATGGCCATAGAGAAATGACTCATTGCTACACAAGGAGACGAGTAAATACAATCTGAAAAGTTAATGTCGTGAATATATATATTGCAAATTAAACCGTTTAGCCATGAATTTAAATGTAATACTTACAAAAATCGTTAAAATAAATCTTGCAACGCAGCGCACTGACGCGTGTCACCGACTGAGTACATCAGGGTGGGAGGGGTAGGTAAGAAGTGCAAGCTGCTCTTGTTAGAGTTATTGCAGTAGCCGTGATGTTGCCAAATGCTTCATAGAAACATAACGATTTCCTCTAAAACGGTATATGTTAGAGAAAAAACTTATTTAGCATTTTCAAATCTCTCATTTTGGTGCAGAGGTTTACATCCACCATATATAATGATCAAAATGTAAATTATTCTAACACCTCTTTTTCTTGTTTATTATATCCTAACTGATCATTCTTGTAAACGAGGTTTAAACAATAATTAGATTAATTGAATTTTAAATTATATTCTGTAGCTCGTCCAGCCTTCTTATATTACAGTTATTGCCTCTGTTAGTTTTTTCACTGACTATTACACTCTTACTACGTCATACTACTTTTGACCAATAAAACGGTACGAAAGGACGTGTTTCAACCAATCATGGCTGCTTATCGCACAATTTTATCGCGTCCCTAGCATTTGTTTAATTTTATCGCGTCCCTAGCATTTGTTTAATTTTATCGCGTCCCTAGCATTTGTTTCTTTGTTTGCCAACATTTCAAACTGCGCTGGTCTGGACGTCAAAAATATATATAAAATTACAAACCACTCCAGTCGATGCACAGCAGTTTCAAATATGACTCGCATTGGCATTCAAGAACATGAATTAATAAAAATCACTGATCATACCTATGCATCTTCTGAAATCCGATTTACAAATAAATGAAGAGCACCATTCGGAAATCCTGAATAAGTTGAATACACCATGTAGGCCTAAATCAACAAGTTCCACTTCTATTACGCACACGTCCAATATAACATCAATTGAACCACCAACCACATTCAAATTTGAAAATTGTACATTCAATAATTATTCCTTTTAAAATTATTCATGTTTATTTTTTATGTCATCGTCGTTAATTAAAACTTTTCTAACACTTGTGCATATTAGTTAGGTTATGTTATAGCTTCTGCTATATGATATTATGGATAGTCACGTATCAGAGATTATTTAATATTAAGATTTATTGAAAATCATGTCAAGTGACGTTGATTGCTGGGATTCGGATAATGGAAGTGGAATGTTGCATTTTAATAAAAATGAAACTGAATCAACAAAGCCTTCTTGACAAGTAACATTGCCATCGTGTATAATAGATCGAGAACTTCTCTACGATAAGGCATTGCTCACTACTATCATCTAGCATGCATCTAGCGTAATATTTGTAATGTTGAGATGGTACAATAATACATTTGAAGACAGTTGTATTTTCGTAAGTCAATTGATATTTTATTGTATTGGAGTACTTCGTTACTTCTAATCTTTATATACTTTCTTCTAATCGTGTAATAGTCAATTAAATCCCACTCGAGTTTTGATTTTCTCTAGATAAATCAAAACGTCTAGTGAGATTACTGTTGATAAAAGTGATTGAAATGTTAAGATTCCTCTTCAGTTATACTGCTTCAATATTCTATTCCTATTTCACTTAATTCGTTGCTCTTTCTACTCCAATTGCATAATATAGCTGCTATTGTTATTCTTATTAGTACTCATATTGTTATTACTTCTGTTGTTATTGCTATAGCTGTAGTGATGATAAATGGAAAATTTTGTCAGGACAGAGTGTTGTGATATTATAATTATTCTAAATTCAGTAGCCAAGATCTTTCATAGCTTAGAAGGCTTTATAATAATAATAATAATAATAATAATAATAATAATAATAATAATAATAATAATAATAACAATGATAAAACAGTAGGCCTACACGCTGGGTTTTACTCGTACTATTTCCACATTTTGAAAAATACAGGAACGTAATAATATTTGAAGCTTTAATTATAGTTTTTGCTCGACCATACTATAATACGCTCATCACATGTGACGTGACTGTACCTTAATGACGTACATTGAAGTACTGCTATTCATTATGTTATTCCAACTATCGATTTCCAACTAAGCATTTGCGATATTGATTAATATCGTACGCGCAACAACACGCAAGCCTTGAAAGGAGCAATCCAAAATGAAACGGGCATAAACTGCACAATCAACAACATGTATTTAAAAAATGAAAAATGTTTTGTTCTTGTTAATTTTAATATTCTAATAATATTCTACTTTCCTGTGTTGTAATGTATGTCGCTTTGAGTTTAAAATCGTAAAAAACGAAGCACTACAAAAAATAAATAATTACGATGTACAAGCAAAACTACCTGTCATCTATTGCACTATTCGGAAGCATGCTGAAAAGACACTCATGGTTACCATTTCATTATCAGCAAAGTAACAAGGTAAGAAATTTGTAAAAAGTCAAAGCTTAGACATTTAATTATGGTTGAACAAAAATAGTTGTACCTATAATGATAATTAAGGCGCTTGTATGAAAATTACGAAAACAGCGTAAGCTAAGTTTCATAATTTGCGTACGAGCGTCTTAACTACAGTATTACCATTATAGGCTCGTTGCACAATACATCATTTTCTTCTTTCTCTCTGTTTTCTTTTGTTCAGATATTGGCAACATATTTTATATTTCAATCCTTGTGCCGTGAGCAACTCGCCTCCTAGTATGACGGGAACTAAGTATAGTGACAAGAAAAGACGTATCGGTATTTAACATCACCTATCTCGGCAAATTCTCGGGTCTTAGAAAGTTAATTTCCTTTTACAGCAGTCGGTAGGGTGGTTCGACAGAACTCAGTTCGTGTTCGTGTCATGCAATGTGATTGAAGTAAAGGAACACACACACACACGCATACGCACACACACACGAAAATTAAATATGAATGATATTTGAACAAATATATAAATTCTTTATATTCAATTTATGAGTGTTAAGATTTGAAAAAACATAAATATTATAATTATGAGTTTTTAGTAGTCTATGTTTTTATGTACGTTTTCTTTGACATTGTCTATTCAATGTACTATGTTTAATGTCAATAAATGAAATATGAAATGTATAAAAAGTTCTCTACTTTGTTTTTTATTTTCGGAGCTTAACAGAGATCTTTCACAATACACAGGAAATTGTCTTTTGTAATTATTTTTTTTTATTGTTTTCTTTTCTACGCTAGTGAATTTTTGTCTCCTTAGCTCTTTCGTGTACTATATTATTATTATTATTGTTATTATTATTATTATTATCATTATTATTATATTTGTTTCTGGCTCTAAGCCCACTTAAAATATTAATGTGGTTTAGGCCTATACTTAAAGCTGTTAGTAGGCGGATAGATATTGCACTATGCTTTTATATGTGGTTATTGCAAGACATACGTCATGCAATTCTTAATTTCCTGATTAGGATCGTCGCAACATTAACTAATTCTTAACTGTAATAATAATCATTGTCACTTTCGAATGAAGCAGAATCTAATTCAGCAGATAAATATAGGAAGGAAACATTTTATAATAGCGTATTGTATTTCACTTTATTTATAATCCATATTTTTATCCTCAGCTCCAACATTAAAACATCCACTTTGGATATAAATCAATTCCCATTTACTAACTACTGTAATTTAAAAGTGGCACTCAAAACTAAGTTATCAATATTTCCGTATCCCATCTATATACAGAGTGAAACAAAATTCTGGTCCACGTCGACCAATCCAGTGTCCAGGGAACTGTTCGTCCAGTCTGCTGCAACATTTCTGTGGCTTAACCTATCACAATGAAGAATGATATCTATTCTTTCCTCTTTCGATAACGTCATCACGAAAATCAAGAAATTCGTTATAGGAAAGTTTCAAATAATCATAACAATGCATTGAAACTGTCACAGGTTAACCGAACAGTAAAGCAGGAAAAGATAATTACCAGAATTGTATAAAAACACCTTTTCCAAAGCCTCCTTAGTACCGTACCACGTTAAAAATTATCTGTAGATGCAGTAACTAATGTTTATATCATTATTATAAATAACTTCAAAACGATTAGAGATATCTCAAAACGGATTGCATCATTTTTTTTCTCACAAAATTTCACATGATTTTGGGTACCTACATTGACCCCCTTTCCATTTAAAATTTCAAAGTTGCATTCAAAATGGCGGCTTTTGAGATAGCAGAGGGCTAGAATTAAATGTGTCACTGGTAGAGCATTTGGTGTCACAAATACTGGTAGCGCCTATGTAATCGAAAATCAAGCATATGGATGATATTCATATGGTTCCAGACTTTTGATTCACCCAGTATAATAGTTTTAGTGGCACGTTTAAATCGAGTAAAAGTTGTTTTGATGACCTTACAGTAAAAAAAAAAAGCTAAATAAGAATGTAGGTAATCGACTAATGAAATGCCATTTCTCAACTATTTGACCTACATTACTTTCCTCAGAGTCGTTTGGGAACTTACCTAAGGACTCAGCTTAGAATTCTCGTGGTGTTGAGAAATTGGCGTCTCAAAGGAACCTCAGATATGCGTTGTCAGTAACTCTCACGAAGTTTCTGATGTCCACTAAGATATTAAAAGGGGCTTGAACACCGTCAGAGGAAATTCCGTGGTGGAGTGACATTAAGATAGACAGCATATTAACTAAATTGCATTACATCCAGGATGAGCTGCTAATGTCTTTCAATCTCTCTGACGCGTACTTAAGTGGTTTTCCTGACGATTGCCGATTTATCTACCAATATAACTCAGTAATATCATCACGTTATGTTAGCATTTTGAACACAGTCTACAGTTTTATGGTTGTAATATTTTACAGTGAAAAATGTCTCATTTTTAGAACAAAAACCTGGTTGAAAAGGAAATTTAACCGTCTAGCGAACCTTTTAAACTCTTAAAAATGGAGTTCGAAACTCTTTTCCAGAACAATAAAATTAACGTGTTACAAAACAATAATCACACCTATACTTATATTCAGCAGAACCCAGACTCTAAAATAATCTTGAAAATAAATTTTCACTTTCTGAAATAAAATTATGTGAAACAATGTTGGCCTCATCATAGAAAATATCCCTTGAAAAATGGAAAAATAACTATAGAATTAGAAACTATTTTAAAACAATCGTGATACAGCAGCTAAATTATATAGCTGGCATGATCACGTTTATGTCGAGACCATAAACTTTCGATGCAACTATTTAATTAACCATGCCCTTAATCCAAAACGTATAATAGATTTTTTCTTTATTTTCATGTAATCTATCCCTTCTTTTAATACGGAGGGTTATATCGCTTCCACCATATATAATTTTAGTCGTATAATAGGTCTATTACAGCGTTTTTTCAATTATGCAAGTAATAGACTTTAATATGAATATAATCGAACAGTATTAAAAACACACGCTTTTCGTTCTTCAATATAACTACTTGATCGTTTGCCAATGACATTGTTTAATCTAATTGCTTACGTTTATTTCAATTCCAGTTAATTCCATTCCTTCATAATCAATATAAATTACAGTAGAAACTAATAATAAATTCTTCGATGGGAAAGACAAGTTTAAATTCCTTCTTGTGTACGATCGATATAATTTGTAAATGTGAGCTAATAATAATAATAATAATAATAATAATAATAATAATAATAATAATAATAATAATAATAATAATAACAACAACAAAAGAAATATCTACCTGTAATATCTACCTGTAATATTATTTATCTGTAATCCTGGTTGATGGAAGAGAAGGCCTGATGGCCTTAATTCTGCCAGGGAAAATAAAACTATTATTATTATTATGTGGATACTAATTAAAATTATGACACAGTTTAATCTACACTGTACATAAAATTAATTTTTAAAAAGTAGAAAAATACGAAGGTACCTCAATGAGATTTCCAAAACTAGGCCAGCGACGTTAACATCCGCAATATTTGAACTAATTTTAATTTATGAAAAATTGTTCGACCATATAAAATAATAACTGACCAAGAAGTACTTCACTATAGTAGTAGCATACTAAACTTATTGAGTATTACCTAAGAGTCTGTTAAATTTTATAATGGTTTTGTTATCTATCTACTTCGTATTATCTGTTACTCTACACACGTTACATAATTATAAGGTTCTCTTAGTCAGTGTAAGCTAAATATTTCATTAATTCCACATTTACCTAATTATTAATTAGTCTAAATGTTATTTCTTAATTTACCTGTTCATTCGTTTATTAATTGAAAGTCACTAGTAGGCCTACATACTGAAAAAAAAACTGAACAGAATATTTAGACTCTTTTCGTATTCAATTTTATTGAAGGTTTTAACCAACTTATGGTTTCTACATGTTACAACTATCGGAATTCATGTGATCAGTATGATACAAGACAACTTACACAATACAAACATAAGCTAAAACAACCAATTCTAGCCTCTAAGAAAAGATTATAAACATTCTTTCTCTATAAACTATTTCAGATTCAGTGTACGAGGTGCATTGAAGTTATAAGAACTCCGATTTTTTTTTCTCAGGAAAGGGAGCAGATAGAAACAAGCGGTTTGTTTTAAAACACGCGTGCACTCGTTGTGAATAATGCTTGACAGAGATGCCAGCACTGTATGGCACACAGAAATCTAGCGGCTGCGGCGAGAGTGAGGACTGTTTTTGATACCTACAATGGCGACGTTTTCATTACCAGAGCAGCATGTTATCATTAAAGCACGGTCTTCATTGCCCGCGTTCATAAGTTACCTGCGCTTGGATAGTGTGGTGTATGCCTAGCTTGTGTGATGGAAGGGGAAGATACGGACGTTCCCTCCGTTGTACAGGTTCAGTGCGGTGAAGGACAAAGTTGCACCTTCTTTACATGACAGCGTTGTTGTAAATAAATGCATTGTAACACATCCTTAGAACTTTAATAATATTATATTATTAATAGAATGCAAAACTGTACAACAGTTTTCATTTATGACTCACCTATTGGTGCGTCCACAGTTCCATTACAATAAAGAACAATACATTTTCGTAGAGTATCGAAAGAAAAACCTCTTTGCCTATCACTTAGAACTTGAACTGAGAAAATGTGCGTTCCACATCGCAAGACATGAGTGGTGCGAAACGAAAATATGAGCTGTCACACGTATCTGAGGGCTCGCCATTAACCGACAAAATATCTCTTATTTCACACATTGCTGAAAATCCACAGTTCTTTTTCAACACGGTCCCAAATTTCGGCTTAACCGGTTCCAAATTTGGATGTGGTTTTGCTTCACACAGACTTTGGTACAAATGTTCTACGAGTCGGAGGCCACTGACCATTTCGAGGGTTGACTATTTTAGTTTTTTATTGTTGTGGGAACATCTTTGTAAACATCTTTTATGTACAACAGATACCTATATTTTATTATTTGCAACAGATTTCCTAATGCTGTTGATGGCATAATCATAGCACGGGGATAAATATCTTTTGCGTAGAGTTGACTCGCATGGAACGTTTCGCCCAGTATATTTCTGCAGAAATGATTTGAAAGTAACATTTTGTAACTTGTGTAACGGAATATTGCAACTTACCATCATATTCCAGAGGTCGTTACAGTCCACACCTGTGGAGTAACGGTCAGCGCGTCTGGCTGCGAAACCAGGTGGCCCGGGTTCGAATCCCGGTCGGGGCAAGTTACCTGGTTGAGGTTTTTCCGGGGTTTTCCCTCACCCCAATACCAGCAAATGCTGGATAACTTTCGGTGCTGGACTCCGGACTCATTTCACCGGCATTATCACCTTCATCTCATTCAGACGCTAAATAACCTAGATGTTGATACAGCGTCGTAAAATAACCCAATAAAAAAAAGGTCGTTACAAAACTCTCTCAGAGTAGGCTTATATGAATTTGAACTCGATGTTGTATCATGTCTGCCAAACAGCGTTATACTTTTTATGGTGTTTAGACTTACAGTTCTTTTGGATGAAAAATTTTCTGTGGCCTTTAAACTGTATATGGCATACTTTGCAAAATATATTTACTAATTGTATAGTGAAATAATCACGGCCAAATTCCTCCACATATTGTAACAACTTCTGTTTCTTTACGCCTGACATTACTGGCAATCTTGCTTACACTCTACACCTGCCCGATCGACTGCTGTACGTATTGAGAATGCGTCGAGACGCCGTGTCCATCGCGAGCGATGTGGACATGACGTCAGACTCTCGGTATAGCCTTTGTGCAGACAACTTGTATCGCGGCAGCAGGCAATGAAAAGGCAACGAGGTCCGCGCTTTAGTAATCATTCGTTTTCTCCATTTGCGTGGTGTGACACCGATTGAAATTCATCGCCAGTTGAGTGAGACATGTGATGATTGTGTCATGGATGTGTCTAATATGCGTTCGTGAGTGCGACTGCTCAAAGAAGGCAGAACGTCTTGTGACAACAAACCAAGACAATCTAGGCCTCGCACCAGCCGGTCTGACGACATGATCGAGCGAGTGGAGAAATTTGTTTTGGAGGATCGCCGAATGAGTGTGGAACCACAGTCTACTATATACAGTCACGAAGCTTGAGTTTTGAGGGTGCTAGAAACAATAGACTGTGACGGTACTAATTTTCATTGCCTTTAATGAGGCGATATGTTGTTGTTGTTTTCTAATGCCAGGCGTTTGACAATAAAGCCATTTGACTTCTTGCACTCCAATATTTTTCAAAGATATTATCGTGACCAGCCACTGAAGCACAGATTTTGAGGTGTTCCGAATCCATTTCTTGGTTTGAGTTGCACAGTGGACGGTTAGGGGACTGATATATTCCAATTCTATGCAGGTGTTTGGCCAAACAATCATGGCCTGTTGCCAATCTGAATGCAGCTACAGACGATTTTCGTGGTAAATCGGGAATTAACTGTGGATTTTGATGCAGAGAGTTCCATTTTTTCCCTTGGAATTGTGTTATCAAATTTTGTTTGTTGAAGTCTAAGTATGTAGATTTAATAAATCTCTTCACAGAGTAATACGTAGATTTAGTTACAGGTCTGTAAGTAGCAGTGCTGCCCTTCTTTGCTAAAGCATCCGCATTCTCGTTCCCCAGGATTCCACAATGGGATGGTATCCATTGGAATACAATTCTTTTATTGAGTGATATTAATTGAGAGAGCATTTTAGTTATTTCTGCTGTTTGAGATGAAGGTGTGTGTTTAGAGACTATTGATAGAATAGCTGCTTTGGAGTCTGACAATATAACTGCATTTTTAAATTTACTGATGTGGCATAGAAGATTCCTGAGACTTTCATTTATTGCAATGATTTCTCCATCAAAACTTGTTGTTCCATACCCAAGAGATCTATAAAGTGAGAAGAGACAGTACGTAACACCTGCACCGGCACCTTGTTGTCTGGAGATCAAGGATCCGTCAGTGTATAAATGAAGCCAGTTTTGTGAAGGGTTTCTAATATTAATTGTCTCTAAAGACAATTGTTTTAGTATTTCAGTGTTTACTTCTGATTTCAGTATTTCTTCTGTTAAATTTAGATTATATTCCATATTTAATAGAGTTAAAGGGTTAGCGATATTAGCGATCCTAGTGGTGAGCGACTATCTAATTTTGCATGTTTACTACGTATTGCCTCCAAAGTTGGCATTTCCTTGGGATCTGTGCATCCAATCATGCATTGAAAAGTGTCCTCCAGGTGGGTACCACGAATGCTGACGAACGACCACAAGACTGCGCGCGTGGCAAGTTGCCAGGCAATGTTGACGAGTGATGACGGCATGAATGGAACTTTCTTTTCATCGATTGTGACAATTGATGAGACATGGATGCCGTTTTTCAATCCTGAAACTAAACGCCAGTCAGCTCAATGGAAGTACATATAGCCTACTCACCGCCACCAAAAAAATTTCGAGTAAGCGCCAGTGCTGAAAAAATGATGGTGCCCATGTTCTAGGACAGCGATGGCGTAATTCTTACTCATTGCGTTCCAAAGGGCACAACGGTAACAGGTGCAGCCTACCAAGACATTTTCAAGGAAAAGCTTCCAGCATGGCGTGCAAAACGGCCGGAAATGGCTGCACGTGTGCTCTTTCACCAAGACAACGCACCAGCGCAACGGGCGAACTCGACGTAGCAGTTTCTTCGTGACAACAACTTTGAAGTGATTTCTCATGCTCCCTACTCACCTGACCTGGGTCCTAGCGACTTCTGGCTCTTTCCAACGATGCACAGTGGTCTAAAATCCATATTTAGGAGGACAAATGCAGAAAAATGACATGTAAAAAAATGAAATTAAACCCTTAAATTATTTTTCCTATATAACTGAGTAACACTCAATTTATTATCTTAATCATCGGAGGTGGCTGCATAGCGAGATAAGAAGCCGGTAACATGCCACATTTCGCCACCCAGCATTCTTACTCAGCAAGCGCCGCGAGTCTGCCGTTTTCCTTGTGCTGTATCTCTGTTGTAAGTGGTCGATTCCATTCATATTTGGTACCAACGTGTCAAGTAGTTCTTTAGGTATGTAACACTGTTTGTTTTTGTTACATTGAATGTTATTATAGTATGTAAAATTAGCATGAATGGACACGGGACAAAATATAAATATAACCATTGAGTGCAGACTTTGCTAAGGTAGAGAAAAAAAAAAAACCCCTTTGGTTCGTCCAAAAATTTTTTTTTTGTCACTTCCTCCACTATTTACCTCTATTTTAAATCTAGTCTTAAGGCGCGCAGATTTGCGGAAGTAATAATTTATGAGCACTATTCTTTCGAGGTGCAGTAGTGGCATTTTTCTCGGTTGCAGTTATTTCAATATCTGTGAACCGAATCTGCTTCCGCAGTATAATTCAGGGAATTCAAGATGACAACTTGTTAATTATGTACCAAATAAGCTTCCCGAGTGTCCAAAAGGTGCCTAAAATGTTACATTTTCCCCCATAAGATTTTGTCTAAATGCATCCCCCTGTCAGGGGCACTAATGCTTATACCAACGTAAACAGAATTTGTATACAAAACAAATGTACTAAGTGTACCTACAGTATAAAATTTCATAAAAAACTGTTAGACAGGACAAAAGTTACTAATTTTGTCTAATTGCGCCCCCCTATAAGGGGTAGTTACACTTAGACCAACGTAATGAGAGTTTGTATACAAAACATACATGCTACCTGTAACTACTTTGTAAAATTTCATACAAATCTGTTAAATAGGAGAAAAGTTACTAATTTTGTCTAATTGTGCCCCCTATAAGGGGTAGTTCTCCTTATACCAACGTAATCAGAGTTTGTATATAAAACATATATGTTCCTTGTAACTGTTTTGTAAAATGTCATACAAATCTATCACATAGGAGAAAAGTTACTAATTTTGTTTCATTGCGCCCCCCTATAAGGGGTAGTTCCCCTTATACCAACGTAACGAGAACTTGTATACAAAACATACATGCTACCTATAACTACTTTGTAAAATTTAAAAAAAATCTGTCACATAGGAGAAAAGTTTCTAATTTTGTCTAAATGCGCCCCCCTATAAGCGGTAGTTCCCCTTATACCAACGTAACGAGAGCTTGCATACAAAACATATATGCTACCTGTAACTACTGTGTAAAATTTCATAAAAATCTGTTCGGTAGCTGAAAAGTTATTAATATGTCCCGCTAAATTTGCATTCTAGACCACTGTGCGATGGAAGAAACTCTCAGTAGTCGCACATTCACTAGTCGTGCCGCTATTGCATCAGCGATTTTCCAGTGGTCTTAACAGACTCCTAAAGAAGCGTTCACAGCGGCCATAGAATCATGGCGTCGACATTATGAAAAACGTGTACGGCTGCAGGGAGATTATGTAGAGAAGTGACACAAGTTTCCAATTTTTCGTGTGATTAGTTTCTGAGAAAAAAATCGGAAGTGTTATAACTTGAATACACTACTGGGTGTTCATTTCAAAGTGTGTCATGACGTCACTGTTGTTGGGTCACCGATTTGAAGCGAGTTTCAGCTTATGTGTTAGAGAAGTTGCCTAATATTTAAGGCGTTCTTCAATCTGGACTTGAGAACGTGTACGGTATAACTTGAACGTCGTAGCAACAGGTGGCGGACTGTACGGTCTGTGTGCTACCATAACCTCTTTCGAACTGTGTTTTGCGCCGGCAAGTCGTACGCAGGGTATTTGTTATCATCGGTTGCGTACGGTAACATTCCACAATACAAATCAAATGCTCCGTGTCCATGTTGACCGTCGAAGTCAATGTCAACAAATACGTAAGTAATCGTCTTAAGTCTCTCCCCATATCCCGACAGTACGTATTTCCAAACAGTTCACATTCCTGCCACTACCGGCATTACCGTACGTATCGGTACGCTCTCTTCAGAATGAACGCCGTACTTCCTAGGCAACTTCTCTGCCTCACAGGTTATACACCTCTGCGGAAGTGTAGGAAGATTGAATTCTCTAGGCTCGTCGGCTAGCCACATGACGGCATACAGCGAGCCATGACACACTTTGAACTGAACACCCAGTAGTATGTAGCAGAATTTTCTATCATTTAAATCATATCTTAGAAGTTTTAATTAATAATTATATATTGGCTTACTTACAGATTTCTGTGTATTTTTTTAATTTTGATTATTTACATATTTTTGTTTACTTGTACATTTACTTACTTATTTACATAAATACTTATTTAATTGTTAATTTTTATTTATTTACAGTCTATTTATTAAATTTTACTTCTTCAAGTAAGACAGATACAATAGACGTTAACTATATTTACTGAAGAACAGTAAATCTCCACTTCCTATTGGAAATCTAATTCTGTTCCATTGTGTTGAAGGTCGTTAACTTTCATACTCTGAATAGAATTTCCTCATCTAGTACAAATGTAATAAAATCAAATGTTTTGTAATTGATTATGTAGCCATTTTTCAGTTTATTAGAGAAAATACGTTGAGTGTGACTTCCTTGTGGATGGTGCATGTTTCTCAGAAGTAGTTATCAATATTATCATATCTCTAGGTTTTAAAATGAGAGATGAATAGATGCTAATGACTTATTGGAACGATCTTCACACCACATCCTACACGCACTTTTCTATAGAAGAAGGGGATCCAGTTTCTACGACCTCTTTTACTACTGTTGCTATCTCATGCTGAGTGGGTTTATTGTTATGGGGTATAAGCACTGTATACATGGGAAGCTCGCATCTCTATTTTACTGAGAGATTAAAGTATATATCTTTCGCAATGGTCAATAAAGTCGATTTCTTGCTCTTTTCTAAGAACTTCCATAAATATAGGTTAATTCGCTTTATAAATCAATATAACAATACAGTAAAGTAAGATATTATCTGAAATTTGTAGCTGAGTGAGTATAAAATTGTTCAATAGTTTTTTACACAAATATAATAAAATTAATATTAACGTTTGTAGTCATAAGGGAAAGGAAATTGCATTACGGATATTTCAACTCATTACATTGGATTTTTATAAAATTGTAGGCCTAAGGCAAATCCAGGAGACGTAATACTCTTTAAAAATAACATTACTAATTCCACAATTTGGGACATCTGACCGACATCTACGGCTGACCATTAGGATCGAGAATACAAAGCAGAGGTTAAATTAAAAATAAAATACATTGTGATTTGCGGAGGGAATACAAAACAATGATAAATTTAAAAATTAAGTACAATTTGATTTCGGCGAAACATGGGATGAAAGTGCAATGAAGAATATGAAATTAAGTAAATAATATTACTTAGTGTTGTATAAATAATTCTGTAAAATGGATAATGAATCTCTCAATATCATTAGACAAATTGTGATAATGGCCTCATAATAAAATTTAAGAGAAAAGAGAATGGTTTTGGTTAACTTAAATGAAGTTCCCCTAACGCCAAAAAGAAGTCCTTTCACTTCCCATGTATTAATATTGATTTTGTAACTCTCACTGGAGTGAGGAATACATGGAATGTAAATAGACTTCCTTTCATCGTTAACGTTATTGGCTTGTTGATCATCCTTCTCAAAATGGACAGTGGGGTCAAGAATGAGGCTTCTTTGATTCCGGCGATCGATTGTTATAATGTCTGCTCTTCTCGTTGACCCATTCTCAGCCAAGCAGTGCACTTCTTCGTAAACCTCCCACTTTGCCTTCCGAAGAGTGGTTGCGATGGAGCTTCTCACTTTATGGTGACGATTGTTCCTCAATAGTTCTCCTTTAGGGCAATAACCCAAAACATGCCCAAGGGTTTCTACTTCGCTGCATCCTGGACACTAACGTGATGCAAAGTGAAATCTTCATATATCGCACATTTTGGAAAGGAAAAATAATTGTGTTTTGGTGGTACGAACACATTTTTATGAATGAAATATGAAGAAATAGGATAAGTAAACTTAGTAATGTCAGGTTGTATAATAAATTACTTTAACACAATACGTTGTCATGATCATAATAATCATAATCAAAAATATATTGAACATTTCATGACGTTTTGGCAATCACAGTAAATTTCAAGTTATAAAATTGTCTTTGATAATTACAGTTTAAAATATAAGTATTACGTATATCAACATAAGTAATTATTAAAACTATTTTGCAGAAGAATAGTAAAATTAAAGTTCTGAAGTTTCAAATAATATGACAGTGACCTCTGATGATCAAACTTCTTATCATTGAAAATTATTTTGCTTTCAAATAATTCTTCTTTCGGATCCTAAATCTTTCACAATCTCCACACAGTTCTCCATAGACTGTGCATGTCTCATGAAGCCAATGCTTGCAAGTATTATATTTCATCCAATCCGGCTTTGCTTTTTCTCAACATTGGATACATTTATTGCTGTCAATTTCGCCACCTAATTCTGCGAGATTATTTTGTCCTTTATGGTTTTCTTCCTTTCTTCTTTTAAGTTATTCTCTTTTTAGCATTTTGTGCGTTTGCTTTCTTGTTGATGGTGCCACAAGTACAGAGGCCTTTCAACCTATCCCGCTGATTTTTTCAGAAAATAACTATCTCCTTTTATGTTTTCGGAAGTTGTAAGTACTTCGTCTGATCTTTTTCTTGACTCGTCTCCTTTCTCAATTGTGGAGAAAGAATTGATGATATGAAGGTACTTTGAAGGACTTTCAACTTTTGATATTGAAGGTACGGGAGACCCTTTTTCAAAATACTGTAATTATTTAACTCATCAATGTCATGAAAATTACTACAAGGTCCAAGTCTAGGTTTGTTTAGATTTCCTGTAGCCATGCGCTTACGAATTATCCTCCCTTGAACACCATAGCAACGATCTGCTTCTCTGATCGAAATATTTCCTTTTTCGTCCGCTGAACAGCTTCTTTCAAATTTTCCCCACTTCATTTCCCACGTTCCCTGGCTCCCTCTCTTCGTTCGTAATTGTTGATGAGGCTGTAAAATTGCAGATATTTTACTTAAAAAATAAAATTTTATTTAAAATAATACGATATGCATTTAATATAAATTGAAACGTCCTTTGTGTAAGTTTGTTTAAAGCGATATAATTTTAGTATAAAAATTAATGTAATAAAAATGTAACATGACTGGGCACGTCACCTCTTAAAAGTCCGCGGGAAGTATCCCAAATTGCAGGGACAGATGCCATACCTAATTGCTCTTCGCTGCCTTGCTTGTAAATAGTGAACTACACATTATGATCCATCACAATGATGTAAAAACTGTATTAAAACTACCCGACACTCAGGAAAGAATAGTTAAATCAATGAAATATATATGTAAAGAAAGTTTTGTCCTAATATCTTGATATTTACTTCACAAAATCAACAATACAGCTTCAAAATCACGACGAAATGTATATACATACAACACACAGCACTTGCCTTTTCAGAACTGAACACTTCCTTTAAGAATTGAAAACATTTCACGTTAAATTTATAAACTACAGTCGAGCCGTTCTTATTTCCGGCGTAGCCACGCCTTCTCGACTTTTGGCGCGAAGAAGGTAGGTAATAGCGGTGTTGCTAAATCTCTGTCAAGCCAATAGTGAACGGACGCAGTTCTAATAGCTGGTTGTCGAACAATCAGTCGGTATTGTTGTTAGTGCTGTGTTATCGCTGAGTTTTCAGCATCACAATGCCGCGGAGGAGTCGGAAGACCATCAATTCACAAAGCAGAGAAATGATTCTTAGCGTTAGAGATTATTTCGAAAATGAACGTAAAATAAGAGTAGTTTATTGCCTTTAATGCAAGTGGTGCACAGAACAGCTGATGCGTGTGATGTGAACAAGTTCACGGTTTCTCAAATAACGACAGAGAAGTACGGACAATCCGGCAAAGAAGAAAATAAACTGAGAACTATGGCGGCGGCAGGTACTAACAATGATTGTAGCGATCTAGGCGTAGCACCTCTAAATTGAACAATACCGTTAGGCAAGGTTCTTCGTGTAATTTTTTTATGTAGCAATGACTTATCATGACAAAATTTTTAATACTAACATATTTTACTTACTTTACAGGTTGTGTGGTTTTAGTTATTCATTCACATAAAAAATGTTTATTTATTATATTTTACAGCTTTCTCCCATTTTAGTAATTTCTAATATTGTTTCTGTATTTACGAAAATCGTTACTTCAAATGGTCGGAAAAACCAATTATAGCACAACATGGTAAGTCTTCTGTGTCCTGGGATGCTAGGATCAACAATAACAATAATATATAATATTATGTATTCATATATTACTAATTATTTATGGTAGGAAATAATTTTTCGTTCGATGTTTAAGATTAGGCATGTGCTAAAACTTCGTTAAGAGTACAAGGGTAGACTTGACAACGCAGTAACATCCACCGTGAGCGGGAAGCGGTATGTCGTCTGCATAACCTTGACGACAACCACTGCCAGTGAAGCAGCGTGTCAGCTGACCAGAAGCTGTCGTGTGATTTGCTGCCGGAAATAAGAACGGCTCGACTGTACATTATGTCATGCGGCAATTGTTCCGGAGCGGCGCCAAAACCAGTATTGTCTTACTGTATAAAATTACTACTTTAGTTCCTTATACTACGCCATTCATTGCTTTAATATTGCTAAAATTATCATTTTACTAATTCCGAAACAAATATCTGAACGTTTGTTAATGTATTGGTTCAACCACCATTTCAGGAAAATGGGTCTTGAGGGCTATCCGTCTTCACTCCTCAAGAGCTATATACTGTTTAAAAATTCTAGAGTAGAACTATCATTGCAGACATTCTCAACCTCGTCAATGATAGCCTTGGTCTACTTTCCTTGCTTCTTACCTATCCTGCGCAACATTACATATTATTCAGTCATTTATCTCTTCACTCACATGAAGGATGGACTGAAAAAATTAGAGCTCCACTTTCTATTTGAACTCTTATGTCCTTTTGTGTAGCTAGTCTTCTCTTTACAATTTTCCTTCAGTCAATAGTGATCATTGAAACTCGGCACCTCCACCGAAGGTAGTCCCTTTTTATTACCCGCAATTTTCTCTTTATTCTTTGCTTAGGGATTGAAAGCTCACACCTGTAATAGATAGCAATTTACATAAGCGATTTTCCTTACGATATTCGACCTCCTAATCTCGTAAAAGAGTTCTCAACTGCTTCTTTATCGCCCATCTACAGTTCAAGCATTTTCAACTGCTGGCTCTGTGACGTCACACATCTCTGCTCTCGATCTCCTTGAGGGGGGAAGCATAGCTATAAGAACAAAGTAGGGGGAGTGGCAGTGGAAGGGATGGAGATGCTTAAATAGCGGAGAACAACATTACCCTCCCTCACGTGCTGTGCCAGCTATGCTCCGAGAGGGGAAATACGCTCCGACGTCAGATGCTGGCCTGTTGAAAATGACTGTCATAGATGATGTAGAAACGGTGAGATACTTTTTTGCTAGCTACTTTTAACTTCAATATCTTCGTTGGGGCTAATGGATTCTGTATTACTGGTACCCTTAGCTAAGAAACAGGGAAAAAATCTGATAGACTGCAGAATTTAGAAAGTTCTTACAATTTATTATTATTTTATATCGCTGCCCATTACAGACTAACCATATCTTCATAGGAATTTCTATTTAAAGTGAATGGTTAATTTTACAAATATAAATGGCGATGATTACGAACGTGTCCCCGATAGACTAATAATCAATCAATCAATCCAATCAGTCAATCAACCAGTCAATCAATAAAAATAGAGGAAGGAAAAACGACTAACATGAATGCGTGCATTTTCGTAAGAGGATTCGAGGATATGGGAAAAAACTATGTGATCTCCAATCCTATAGGCCACTTGCCTCACTCTGTTTCACGCCATTCTGTTGAAGGACAGTATACGAATTTGGAAGAGAAAAAGCCGAAATGGACGTAACCTAATAGAAAACACATAAATGGGCGATATATTACGCATAATACCATCCGAAACAGTTTGACAGCACCAGAGCTGTATATACTGATATATTAGTCTTGAAGGAAAGGGGAAAGGTTTGTGTCGATATCCACACTAAACAAGGACACAGAACCTTTAGAATGAGCGAGTGAAGAAAGAATAATTTCGTCCAGAAGTCCCAAAGGTGGAGAGGCACCGATTATGAACGTATTAATTCAAGAATTTCCGAAAATAAATAGGTGCATATCCCGTTCCTTTTTAGGTCATATCCCCACATTTATCTTAGCGCCTTATGAATGCCGAGGAAAACCAAACAGAATAAGTTGCCTGGATTTAAGACATTAGCCAAGTCGCAGTAAATCCACACTAATCAAATTTGGCCTGATCCAACGTGAGACCATAATGTGGCAACGGTAGGTACTCTAACCAAGTTTGGTATAGATGTATGTGGTTCTGGACTAAACAGTGGTTGTGACGGAATTATGAATTATTTGTTTCTTCACTTTATTATTTTAGGACTTTTTATCAACTACTAGGTTATAAAATAATGTTATAAATTTCAATCATAGAACGTTTATATACCTTATATTCATGTAGCAAATAAACATTTGCAGATAGTTGTGTCTTTGATTGAAATTTATAACATTATTTTATGACATTACTAGACACATCTGAAATATAAAATGAATTGCAAACTACTAGGTTGTTCAGTGTCGGTGGGGTTGCTGATATCGAGATGGTATTTGGTGAGATGAGACAGAGGATTGGTCATATATTACCTGACATTCGCCTTGCAGTTTGGAAAATCTGGGAAAAAAACCAACCAGCCAAACTGAGATCGAACCTATACCCGAGCGCCACTTCGAATCTTCATGAAAGCGCCTTAGCCGTCTGAGCTATGGCTGTGGCCTATTATTTTCTGTTCTCATTCAGAATGTCAATTATTCATTTATTAATGGAAACATCCGTCGCTCTGTAGACGAAATACACAATACTTGCTAATATCGCAAGTGAGTATAATCTCTCCGATAATTTCACATTGGAGACAATTAATAAGTTCTGGAGGCAGTTGATAAAAAATTACAAGTTTGGACGGATTTTCTGTGATTTATCCAAAGCATTTGACTGTATAAAAAAAAACATAAAATGCTAGTAGACAAAATTAGATTATTATGGAATTAAAGGCGTTGTACACCAATGGTTTCACTCATATCTCATACATAGGACACAGAAAGTGAAATCAATACAACTATGAAATCTGCCTCGACAGAGAAACTATTAACAATGGAATTCCTGAAGGATCAATATTAGGTCCCCTATACTTTTTCTAGTTTTCATAAATGATCTCCCCCCTCTAATAAAAGATGTAGATCATCCCATATGACACAATTGTAGTAATTACAGCCAATAACTCAACACATTCCAATCTTCAACAGAGGCAATTTACCTCAAAATATGTGATCGGTTCTCCATTATTAAATAAATGTTAAATTGTAACAAAACTAACGTAATCCAAATTAAATCCTCCAAAATGAAACCTCGAAAATTTCAAGCGCAATAATTAACAATAAGTTCCTAATATAACAACAATAACAACAATTTCATGGTTTACAAATCGATAATGTGTTACATTTGAGAAATGAAACTAAAGAAATTACCCCAAACTAAACTCGGCATGTTTTGCTATTAGATCCTTGCAAGAGATAGTAAATATCAATACCATAAAAACAATGTACTTTACATACTTCCACTCGGTAGATAATGAGTTTTAGATTAATACTCTGGGGAAATACTACAGATAGTAACAGTGTATTCCTGCTAAAAAAAGAGTCATTCGAATAATAGTAGGTGCAAAATCTATGGAATGGTGTAGGAACGTTTTAAAAAAAGCTACAAATAATTCCCATGTCGCGTAAGTACATTTGTTTTTATGTATAAACTTCCTCGTACATAACCGTGAAAACTTTGTAACTAATTCAACATTTCATAGCATAAATGCTCGTCAGACAAATGACTTTCATAATCCATCAGCAAGTCTATTCTCTTATGATAAGAGAGTGTGTTATATTATGGCAGTAAAAAATTTTAATATCCTCCTTATGGATATAAAGAATCAAAACGTAAGATTATTTAGGGCCAAATTAAAGAAGTACCTGAATTCTCACGCCTTCTATTCTGTAGAATGACATTCAACAACGCTTCATGAATATTTCTGTCTGTATTAAGTTTCGATACTAAAACTTTGTGTTGTACTAGTAGACTATATTGTAAAACTCTTCTGTATATATTTCAACTACGCTGTGACTGTAATTTAGACTTTATTGTAAGCCTACTATTAAGATTTTTTGTACTCGTTCCACGTTATAGCTGTGAAGCGATATATGAATACTAGGGAATGTAAATACAATACAATCAATACAATGGCGGACATAGGGAGTTTATCTTAAAACATAAATCCAACAGTGATATTTGCTAAGACTATTTCTGGCAGAGCTGGTTATTATTTCACTGTAGATAACTTAGTTTTATTTATTTTCTATGTGGTAAAATTTAAAAAATATATACACGTCAAATTTCTAAAGAGGTGATTCTTAGGTGTCTAGTCATACCCTAAGCCCTATGCCAAGAAGAAGAGAGATCAAAGGCGACTGGAGACAGCTGGGAAACCGGAGAGGGTAAGGTGGAGATGCAGAAGAAGAAAAGAAGAAGATGAGGATAAGGATTTAACGACGCTATATTAACTGTCATCATCTAGTGTCGGAAATAGTGGTAACGAGTCAGAGGATCTGCCATGGGAGTACTTGATATTTGCCTTATAGTTGAGTAACAGCTCGAGAAACAAAGAAGAATATTAATCTAAGCAAGATTTGAACCCTGGACAGAACACAGCGTTGGTACTGGAGTACCGTTCTTTAAGCCATGGGCCGCAACTGTTTCCGAACAGCCCATAATCCGCTTTTGACCATATCCGGTTTTAAGTGTAGCCAGCGTGAGATTGATGTATGTATCAAGTGTCAAATTTTGGCGTAACATTAAATTGATGTGTTAAATTTATTGTCGTACTTACAAATACTGTATAAACGGAAAAAGTAATTAAATATTACTGTGTTACTTAAGTAAGCAGTAACAATTCTATAGATAGTTACCTCCTTCTAAAGCGTAATTCTTAGCAGTGTCGTATTCTTCAGTGATTTACTATCTACTGAACGCGAGTTCATTGCTCTTGCAGTCTTAAAAAGAACATCCCCTTTAAATGAAGAGCGGGAGTCGCTAAGTAATGACCCCATCAAACCCCAAGGAAAATAAAGATTGTCTTGATTCCTAGTAACACCTATATTACCCTGCTGACCTACTTACGAGAAGCTGAGACGTGATATTTGGTCATGTGGAACTTCCTTCAAATCTTATCACGTCTGCTGTAATGCCTCTCTCTATTGTGCTTAAGAACGTGTAATTGGCATAGAGATTATATTTAGGCCTGTGTTTCATATGCAAATCAGCAAGAGATATTTATTCAAGCATAAAATACTGAAAAAATGGAGAGGAAGATTATCATTATTAATACTGTTATTATTATTATTATTATTATTATTATTATTATTATTATTATTATTACTTACTTACTTACTTACTTACAAATGCCTTTTAGGGAACCGGGAGATTCATTGCCGCCGTCATAATGCCCGCCATCGGTCCCTATCCTGAGCAAGATTAATCCAGTCCCTGCCATCATATCGCATCCCCCTCAAATCCATTTTAATATTATCCTCCCATCTACATCTCGGTCTCCCCACTGGTATTTTTCTCATAAGTCTTCCAACTAACACTCCGTTTCTGGATTCAACCATACCTGCTACATGCCCTGTCCATCTTCAAGGAACGACCACTCATATAAATTAAGGGAAAGAAGACAGAGGACGGATACTGGAAAGTTTTCTTTTCTCAATCGTACTATCAGGGACTGGAATGCTTTACCTTCAGACTTACTAAAGGCTTTACCAATAACCAAAAATGTATTTAAAAATAGGCTTAAGGAGTTTACTAATAGATGGTAGTATATTATACACACTTTTTAAAGGGTGTAATTAATACTTTGTTATTGAAGTGTTGCATCAGTGAAGAAGAGTGTTGTGCCAATGAAGTGTGAAGTGTGTTGTGTTAGTGAAGTGTGTTGTGTAAGTGAAGTGTGTTTCTGTCAGTGAAGTTTTATAGTAAATAGTGGCAGTGCTAATTATTTGAACAGTGAAATGTTTTTGAAGTGTTAGTGAAATCAGGATAGTATCAGTGAAATATGTCGTAGTTCCAGTGCAGTGATTGAGTTGTCAGCGAAATGAGTGTAGTGCTGAAAGGTACTTGTGCAGGTGTGATCATATCATACTTGTGGATTTTAGTTCGAACTTAGGCTTAAAATACATATTAGATTTACTTTAAATGTTATTTTAAGTGATCGTTCTTCATTTAATTTAGGATGCTCCCTGTTATTATTATTAATTATTGTTGTTAGTATTATTAATTGTATTTTTAAATGCGTTTATTATTAATTGTCATTATTGAGTGTAATTAGTTACCACTGCCACCGACTTTATACCCATTCGTAGTGTGAATACATACATACACACACACATACATACATACATACATACATACATACATACATACATACATACATACATCTCAAACTTCTGGATTTAATGTTCCTAATAATTATTATTATATCAGGTGAAGAATATAGCGTAATAAGTGCAGTTCTACGTTGTATCACTCTCCATTCTCCTGTAACTTCATCCCTCTTATTCCCAAATATTTTCCTAAGCAGCTTATTCTCGAAGACTCTTAACCTCCGTTTCTTTCTCAAAGTGAGAGTCCAAGTTTCACAACTATACAGAACAGACGGTAATATAACTGTTTTATAAATTCTAACTTTCAGCTTTTTCGAGAGCAAATTAAATGACAAAAGCTGCCGAACCGAATAATAACAGACATTCCCCATATTTATTCTGCGTGTAATTTCCTCCCGAGTGTCATTTATATTTGTTACTGTTGCCCCAAGATATTTGAACTTGTCCACCTTTTCAAAGGATAAATTTCCAAGGGCTAACAACCCATCACCGTATAAAATGAACATCATTATTATTTTCTCCTTCAGCTGCAACTTCATCCCGGCATGTACTTGTATTCTGGATCCTTGTCACTGTCACAAACTTCATCATCAAACTCCACATTGTCCCTAGAAGCAGCATCTGAACTTTCATCTATAATTTGCATAATACTGTCAGAATCATCACGTAAGTTTTGATCCAGTGTTACTTTGTTAGATAAAACACACTTCTAAGAAAGTAAATAAACTGTACTGACAGAAATCTTTCTGTTATTATTGTTGATACTTAAATCTGACCTACACTTCGAAATATATCTGATAATAACTTGGCTAACCGTGTAAGTTTCAACTTGCTGTCACGACTGCTAGCCAGCAACTGACAGATGGAGGCATAGCTAGAAGGAGGAGAGGCTTTCTTGGCGGGAAAAGTAGTGAGGATCAACATTATTTACCCTTTGTACGTCAAAATTACGTACGATAGTATTCTATGGTTAACACTACCAGTAACATTATGACTGGCTAATATGTTTTCGCGGGATATCAGCCGAGTTAAGATTTTGGAATGCTCCAAGCTTTCGACTGCTATCTCTGCAGCCATCTTCAGGGAAGTGATGTCCGAACAGAAAGTCGAAAGGTTATATAGATGTGGCTGTCTCAGGTGAAACGGGATTGGTTGGCGGATCGGCCAATCCGGGGCCGGGAATTGTCATCGCTCGTAAGCTCCGCCCCTCCCGGGATTACTGCGTGAAGTTTGGCGGGCGGCGAGCCCTGTTCCGCCGGTTGGAATCGGTTGCCGTCCTCGGTCCGTGATCTTCATGACCTTGATTGTAAGAGGGCCTGAGTTGGTCTAAGGCCGGTGTCCATGCCTGACTGAGCTGGAGTCCACTGTCTCTGTTAAAGTTGTTTTTCTCCAGCTTGATCTCTATGGCCTCCTTGATTGTACGATCCCAGTAGTGGCTTGATTTGTTAATGACCTTGGTGTGGTCAAACAGTATTTTATGCTCCTTTTCTATGCTGTGTTGCGCCACTGCAGATTTTTCCGGGTAATACAGCCTCAGGTTCCTCTTATGTTCTTTGATTCTGTCTTCTATTGTGCGGCCAGTCTGCCCTATGTATACTTCGCCACACTCGCATGGAATCTTGTAAATCCCTGGAGTCCTTAAGCCCTGACTGTCTTTAACCTGACGTATATGACTCCGGATTTTGCTCTGTGGTTTATGGATGGTTTTGATATTAACCTTCTGGAGGATTCTGCTTATTTTGTGTGACACGCTCCCGCAGAATGGAATGAAAGCTTTCTTTGTCGGTTCTTGCTTGCTGTCTAAGTCTATTGTGTTACATCTCGTGGTAACTTGTTTGAGGGCTTTGTTGATGTCTCTCCGGCTGTAGTTGTTTTGTTGTAGTGTTCTACGAAGATGGTCCATTTCTGCAGGCAAGTTGTTGATATCGGAAATGACTATGGCGCGATGTAGTAGACTAGTCAGGACGGACTTCTTCTGCGAAGGGTGGTGGAGGCTGAGTGCATTCAGGTACAGATCTGTGTGCGTCGGCTTTCTATACACGCCATGTCCGAGAGTACCATCTGCTTTCCTGTGTATGTGGATATCCAGGAACGGCAGTGAGCCCTCTGACTCCACCTCCATGGTGAACTGGATATTCGCGTGGATGCTGTTGAGATGTTGAGATTATGACTGCTACTAGAAGTTCCGTGAAAAATTGGACGGCGTTACGCAATAATAGACCAACCGACAATTATATATATTTTTTTGCACAAATGTTGATCGCAGGCTAATTTATCTCGGAAAAAATCAAGAATGCAATATCTGAATTTTGCTGCAAATTATAAGCAAAAATTCGTTTATTGTATAAAATTTATTTATTTATTTTGCTTTGAAATATTCATTCAACTGCTGGTCTGTTATTAGCCTTTTTGGTATTATTTCTGCTTTTTTATAATAGTGTGAATGTTATAAGACTTCTGGCATAAAATGTTTTATAACAGTAAACGGATTTATTTCAATGGCCAGTATCTCGAAACAGGTTTCTGGCGTAACTCCGTTCAATTGAGTGGCTCAGTGTCAGAGTTGACTAACCCACAAGTTTTTAAGCCCCTGATTTCTGCAAGGAAGTTGCAAGGAAAGACTGTAAGTCACCATTTATATGTGTGTCATAATACTTGTATTAGACAAATATTAGATTATGGTTATGAAGAAATAATTTCCAATTGATAACATATAATTTAAGGATTTAGGTACAGTTTACAGCAGTAAATTTTTTGGAAATATTCAACATTATTTTCCTCCATTACTGTATCTTGTATAATAATGAAAATTGGTATGTGTAAAACACTATCCTTTTGCTATATTAAAAAAAATATTTTTACGGTTAAAAAAAATTATATATATATATATATTTTTTTTTTTTCAAAATTCAAAGTTCACTGTGCAGTGATGAAGCGTTTCTCTCATAACTTATAAACTTGTTAACATTTTTATGTTCTCTCTCTTTTATTTTATTGCTGAAACTCATATTTACAATATCATGCCCTTTCAACTACATTCCTTAATAAACAATATATATATATATATATATATATATATATTAATTTTGTGTTAGATATTTCACCATTTTTTAAAATGGATTTATTGTTTATCAGACAATCTATCAAAAGTAGAGAACTGATTTTGCATCATATTGTACATATGACAGGCATAAATACACAAAAAAATGTTATCACAGAATGTTGGATACTTTTTGAGTTATGAGGGAAACGCTTCATCACTGCACAGTGAACTTCGAATTTAAAAAAATATATATATATAAATAATTTTTTATCGTAAAAATATGTTTATCATCTAGCAGAAGAACAGTGTTTTATACATACTAATTTTAATTATTGTACAAGATAGAGTATGGAGAAAAAAAAAAGTTGAATATTTCCAAAATTTTACTCCTTTAAGCTGTACCTAACCCCTTTAAAAAACGACGTCTAAATTTAGACTTCAACAACTTTTTTCAGGTAATTGTGGTTTAGGTAACTCTGGGACTGAGCCATTCAATTGCTATGATTGGTACTAACATTACCAGTAAAACTAAGACTGCAGATTCACAGATATAACTTCTATTAAGTTAATAATAGTAGTGTAATTAAGAACGTCACTAATTCTATCACTAACGTTATGATAGCTATTGAATGAGAGCTGTTAATAATTTAACTACCATTATGACTGCTACAAGTACCACCAATAACATTATTTCTACCACTAGATTATATTCATTGTTAACTGGTATTGATTCCATAACTAACGCTATGATTATTACTTTTATTAATACTTCCGTTAAGGTATCTTAGTATATCACACAAACACTAAAACAGCTGCCAGTAATACCAAATCTTTTACGACAGCTATTAACACGGTCAATAAATTTGATTGTTTCTAAAATATCACAATCCATATGCTGTAACTACCACTAACACTAATATGATTGCTACCGTTATGGATGCTGTTTATAGCAATAAAACGTTATGATTTCTACCCCTGATCAGATATAAGAATTTGATCAGCTTAATGGACAAGCACTTCTATCAATTTCACTTTGCTGCGACTGCAAAAAAAGTTGCGTTATAATTCTTACGGAACTGCATGGAGAAACTGTACTTCCATAATGCCTTTTCGACAGTGAAGACTCCGATAGTCGAATCGTTCTATTTTTATGTTGCCATTTCATAACATGGGAATGGTCAAACTGATATATTTGTAATCAGCGTTTCTACTAAAAACAATATTCTTATGACTGCTACTGACACTACCACTAACGTTCTGCTATAAATACGAGTTTTATTACTACCATCAATGACCGATATTTCGTCAGGAAACAGATTTCTCTAAGGTAAATACAGTTGATCTTTACTGTTAAAGATCATACGCAAGTGCCGAGAAAATAGTGAATATATTTCCTCTTGATCGGGCGGGAAGGTTTTATGTTTTATAGCATGCACGAATAACACAGGCTGAAGAGTCGTCAAGGTCAGGCCATTAGTATACAGCTGACTTCCATTCAATGCAGTTCAATTTAGTTCACGGCAATGCAGCGCACATTATAACAGCGAATCTTCATTTGTGAGACATATACTACGGGGAAGTCGTACAAAATGAGTTGTAGTTTGTTTCAACATTCCCCAATTTAATTTAATTTTCATTTATTTATTTAATCTCACGGAGTTATGGACATAAGGCCTTCTACACCATACCAGCAGAATACAAATTGGCATATACGAAAAATAAATTTAGAAAGAATAAGTAAATAAGGAATAGAAAATGTAATTATAAATACAAAGGGCAAATATACAAACATGCAAAAAGAGAGAAAAAATACAAGTAGAAAGATAAGATCACAATGGGCACAAAAGTACTGATGCAGTATATTGACTGCCTAAATGATTAGTGATCAAATAAAATGACTAAATATCTACAAATAAGTAACTGATCGTACAAATATCAAGAGAAACAAAACCGTAACAATTTCAAAAAAATTGCAATAAGTTAGAATTCGCAGTTTACTGTATTGCACTCTACGCAATAAAAAGATGCTTAATAATTTTATTTTTTAATACTATTAAATTGCGATAACTTAATGGACAAAGTGAAAGAAACCAGCTCGTTTCCCAATAAAAAATAAAGGCGCATAAATCGCATTTTAACTGAAGAAAAATTCGATGATATAGGCCTACTTTATATTGAAGACAAGCGAATGGAAGCATCTGAAATGAGGGTATGAAGAAGAATGGAACTTGTGAAGTGGACAGACAAAATAAGGAAGCGAAGCTGTGTTGAAAAGAGTAGGTGAAGAAAGAATGATGCTGAAACTGATAAGGAAGAGGAAAAGGAATTGGTTGGGTCACTGGCTGAGAAGAAACTGCCTACTGAAGGATGCACTGGAAGGAATGGTGAACGACAGAAGAGTTCGGGGCAGAAGAAGATATCAGATGTTAGACGACATTAAGATATATGGATCATATGAGGAAACGAAAAGGAAGGCAGAAAATGGGAAAGATTGGAGAAAGCTGGGTTTGCAGTGAAAGACATGCCCTTGGACAGAAAACAATGAATGAATGAATACTCAATTTTGTGAGCAGATCTCCTGGTTGGGTTTTAAAAAAATTTTTCGAACTATAAACCGAATATCTGGTAATCCTTTGAACGGTCCCAGAACTTAGCCCGCCAAAATACCATCTCAAAAAACCAATTTCACCGACTGTCGATAATGACAACATTGTTATAAAATCCATTTCGTAAGAAATCTCGGTAGAGGATTTGTCATTTAACACGATGATACAAGTACAGCAAATTTAAAATATAATGTTATATTCTAATAAATATATTATAATATCTAGTTATAAAGCAATAAAATTACGTTTGTTATTAATTTTAGTCTGTGTAGTGTAACAGTTATTTAAGTTAGAAGTGGAATTGTGTACGTTTGGAGTTTTGTGTCACTAAATTTGTTCACTAATAATTTTAAAAATAATTCTATTCTTTTACAAAATTATATACATGAACGCGTTTGTTTCGTGTGTCAATAAAGTCAGGGATGGAGTAATTAAGTAACTGATTTAGCGGGTAGAACACAGAAATTTACAGAAATCATTTTATTAAAGAGGACGCACTCCACCTTTTTATGAAGTACGCTGCTTGTGTGAAATAGAATATGCGAAGTTCATAATTACAACTCTGAGTGGTGAATCGTGTTAACGCTCTCATCCTGGCAACACAACTCTGTGTCTCATGTAACAGTCCCCATTGTGTAGAAGATTTTTGTACGTTCGTTAATAAAACGTGGATTAAAATTTGAAAGTGAAATTTTTCCCTTTTGTGCATGCCTTGTTATTAAATACATTGTCACATAGAAGCAGTATGCAGTATTACAAAGAACATTTCTGAACGTATTTTACTTTTAGTCTAAAATTCAAGTACCTACCGGTAGTTGATTATAGTCGTATGTCTCAAATTACAGAACATTTCATTCAAAGATCATATCTCTAGTTCTATTATTCTATAATAAATAAAATACGTTATATTTAGGATCATCAATGAATGTGCTTTTTTGTTTATCGGTAAACCAGTATAAGCCTGTTGGTAATGTTTCAGCATTTTAACGCGTCAATAGTCTGTATAAAAGATCCGCCTATCAGACGTCGCCTCGTGGCATAAGTGTTAACAGTCTCCATGGCGACGAGATGACAGGTCCCTTCTCGAGCAGCTCGTAATCCTATAGTATCTGCCCATGACGTCTGAAGTACTTCTGTTCTCAAGATACTACATCCTGACAAACACATCGCTTCTAAGAGACCTAATTTTAGACCCACAATCACGACAGAGTTCCAGTCAAGAACTCTCAATTCAATACCACGGGACACTTAATTTATTAATGAATATATGGAGCTGTTAATTAGAAAAATAATGTTAAAAATGTCATTTTTCATATAGGAACTCGGAGCTTGTAACAAAGAATTGATTCCCGGTCGGGGGAAGTTACGTAGTTGAGGTTTATTCCGGGGTTTTCCCTCAACCCAATATCAGCAAATGTTGGGTAACTATCGGTGCTGGACCCCGGACTCATTTCAGCGACATTTTATCAACAGTAATCTCACTAGACGTTTTGATTTATCTAGAGAAAATCAAAACTCGAGTGGGATTTAATTGACTATTACACGATTAGAAGAAAGTATATAAAGTTTAGAGGTAACGAAGTACTCCAATACAATTAAATATTAATTGACTTACGAAAATACAACTGTCTTCAAATGTATTATTGTACCATCTCAACATTACAAATATTACGCTAGATGCATGCTAGATGGCAGTAGTGAGCAATGCCTTCTCGTCGAGAAGTTCTCGATCTATTATACACGATGGCAATGTTACTAGTCAAGAAGGCTTTGTTGATTCAGTTTCATTTTTATTAAAATGCAACATTCCACTTCAATTATCCGAATCCCAGTAATCAACGTCACTTGATAGATGATTTTCAATAAATCTTAATATTAAACAATCTCTGATACGTGACTATACATAATATCATATAGCAGAAGCTATAACATAACCTAACTAATATACTGTACACAAGTGTTAGAAAAGTTTTAATTAACGACGATGACGTAAAAAATAAACATGAATAATTTTAAAAGGAATAATTATTGAATGTACAATTTTCAAATTTGAATGTGGTTGGTGATTCAATTGATGTTATATTGGGCGTGTGCGTAATAGAAGTGGAACTCGTTGATTTAGGCCTACATGGTGTATTCAACTTATTCAGGATTTCCGAATGGTGCTCTTCATTTATTTGTAAATCGGATTTCAGAAGATGCATAGGTATGATAAGTGATTTTTATTAATTCTTGTTCTTGAATGCCAATGCGAGTCATATTTCAAACTGCTGTGCATCGACTGGAGTGGTTTGTAATTTTATATATAGTTTTGACGTCCAGACCAGCGCAGTTTCAAATGTTGGCAAACAAAGAAACAAATGCTAGGGACGCGATAAAATTAAACAAATGCTAGGGACGCGATAAAATTGTGCGATAAGCAGCCATGGTTGGTTGAAATACGTCCTTTCGTACCGTTTTATTGGTCAAAAGTAGTATGACGTAGTAAGAGTGTAATAGTCACTTTAATCTCATTCAAACGCTAAATAACCTAAGTTGTTTTAAAGCGTCGTAAAGTAACCTACTAAAAAATAAATAAAACAAAGAATTTGCAGAATGGATTAGGCTATAAAGAGCAAAGCTCGCTTTCGGAGACAGTTCTGTTTTGATAAAAGACTTGCAAATGGCATAAAATGTCACATGATTAAAAAACTTAACATCTACTTATTTTCTTGATTAAAATATGAGATTCTGATACCAGAGAATTACACAGATCACACACAATTAACAAAAATAAAAGCCTCTCCTTTCTCAAATAAAATATAAAATTCTTTTACTAGGATCACATTCTTAAGAAGAGTATACATGGTGATAGTGAAATGGTCCTGAAAGGGACAGTAGGGTAGACTACACTTAAATGAATAGAAAACCTACGTTATGTTTTGCGATTAACTGCACTGTCAATTATAGAATTAATTTTTAAGTTCCAGTCGTCTGGCAACCAACTTTCATATCGTGATACAGATGTCAGAGGTCAAAGAATTAAGTGCATATGAACTCCCTCGCGCCTCTTTCTCTAGCTACAACGTTGCGATGTGATTACATCGTTCAGTGGCTTGAAATTAGTGGTTTTTAAATTTAAATTTAAACGATTACCGCTTACATTATTTAAATACGACAGAGGAATAAATTATACTTTATTAAATTTTCTATCGATATGACAAAAATTACGACCCTACTCGCAATAGTTACCGAATAAGAGGTTGTTAAACATTTGGAGATAAACTTTTTTCTGAGAAAACTATGAACTTTTTACCAATATGGTATTACAATTGTTTTTTTACATAAAAGATGAGCTATTCGCTCTAAAATCTGAAGGGTTATTTCACTTTTATTCTGTATGGCAGAAACTTACATAATATATCACAAATATACATACTTTCTAAGCTAACATTTGAACATGAGGCTACGATACTTAAGAAAAAGACTACATTAAAGTGAAAATGATAAAGTTAATAACAATAATACAGGGACATCATTTTATTTTTACTTCAATTTTTATTGTACCTGAGTTTTTGAATGTACTTCACTCCCACCCCTTCAACCGTCTTCCACACAGATCAAGACCGCATATACAGTCATAGTAGCCACAGTCGTTCCAAAAATATGTTCGCATTTTCCAGTGACGAAAGAGCTTTCAATATTGAATCATTTTCGCACAGGCACTGTCGTCCATTTGCCTACGTCGTTTTGAAGCTATTGATTTGTAATTTATAACTTTCACTGGAGAGCTTATTATATAATTTCATCCCCATAATTAAAACGTTTTTGTTGCTCTTGTGTAATCCACAATATGGATTATTAATTTGTTCACTATTTCTAATTTCATGATCATGTATACTTATATTAGCCACTAATGAGTAATTGTCGATATTTTGACGAGTGTAATGTACTAGATCATGTAATATATATATATATATATATATATATATATACACACACAAATTTATGATTGTTAAACTCCGTAATTTTCTGAAAAGTGGCCGACATTGTTCTAGATAGCTTGATTTACATAAAATTCAAATGGCTTTCTTTTATCAAGATGCTTCCAATTTTGGTTCCATTTCCCCAGAAAATTAGGGCATATCGGATCACGGTTGCGATGAAACACCTTTGCATGTAAGTTTGTTAGAACCAACACCACATACTGTATATGTCAAGTAATTATTTAATGGTTAGGCCTATTTAATGCCTCTATTTTAAACTTCATTCAAAAATGGTCAGTTGACTAATGAAGCATTTACAGCTGTTCGAACAATGAACGATGCATTCCGATTTATCACGTCGGGTTGGAAGTCAATACAATGTGTGTTTCAATACAGATCATGGCATTTGATTCGAACTTCGGTCTTCCACAGGAAACTTTCCAATCATTGAATTAGAGGTAATAGAAAATAGATGCATTAGCGTTACTTGATGGACAGTTAAATATTAACAGCCGTTGCTCGAAGTACAAATTGTGCCAAAAAAGTTTTTACTAGTGCTGGATAGAACATCAACTGCAGCTCAAACAAGATGAAAATGTGGCCTGATAGTACCTATGCCACGCGCCAAATATGACGTCACGCCATTATAGTCTAGGAACAATTAACCTTATCTTCGTATGTCCTGGGAGAGAATACGGTCCCTAATTATCTAGTTACTGGTAGGTTAGGCATCCTGTGTACATGAAGAGAAGCGCACTATTGCCTTCCATGCTGTGATGATCTGACTCATAAATGTAATATTCAAGATTGAAATGTCATTGGACTTATGTTTGGTGCGCGAGGAACAATTCCCAAATTTACATTGAAGATTCTCAGAAAATGAAAGGTTCCTGAAAAGACTCTTCAGAAAATTGCATCAACCGTCTTAAAATCTTCATTGAAGATCATCAATGACCATCGCTATTCTTCTTTATAATACAGAGTGATTTATATAGAACTGACACATTTCTTTCATTAATTGTTTCAAAACGAATTGTGCTAGCGACAACTTATTATACCTAAAATGTAGAGGAATTTTGGGAGATTATTTACCTCTATAGCATATGTTGTCCGGCGTTGTCAAATCCGGAGATCTCGGTGGCCACAGGTTCCTGGAAATTATTCGGTCGTCACATAACCGGATAAATGGAACCATACTTCATCTGTGAACCATGTGATGGACAATATGGCAGGATTTTGCACAATGAACGTCTGAAACCAACGACAATAATTCAATCTTTTATCCTTATCTGGTTCCTGTAGCTGATGAACAAACGTAACCCTATATGGCTTTAGGCTCTCTGACACATTGAGTATGTGTACCCTGTCTCCTGCGACAAATGTCTTAATGATTTTTTGGGTGACTGCTCCAGTCGTGCTCTTACGTCAACAACAACCGTGGGAAGCCTAGATGAACGATGATTCCCCTTTTCACTCACCAGAGATCCAGTTGTTTCCAATTTGTTTACCAGTCCCAGTATTGTGTTTCTTTTGAGAGGTTTGCGAACACCAAATTCTCTCTGGTATGCCCTTTGAGTAGCTGTAATTGATGGAGCAGTCACCCAAAAAATCATTAAGACGTATATCGCAGAAGACAGGGTACACCTACTCAATGTCAGAGCGCCTAAAGCCATATAGGGTTACGGTTGTTCATCAGCTACAGGAACCAGATAAGGATAAAAGATTGAATTAGTGTCGTTGGTTTCAGACGTTCATTGTGCAAAATCCTGCCATATTGTCCATCACATGGTTCACAGCTGAAGCATGGTTCCATTTATCCGGTTATGTGACGACCGAATAATTTCCAGGAACCTGTGGCCACCGAGATCTCCGGATTTGACAACACCGGACAACATTTGCTATAGAGGTAAATAATCTCTCAAAATTCCTCTACATTTTAGGTATAATAAGTTGTCGCTAGCACAATTCGTTTTGAAACAATTAATGAAAGAAATGTGTCAGTTCTATATAAATCACTCTGTATATCACTGTATATTATTTATGTTTCAATAAATTCTTATCGTATTGATAGCTACAACATCTTGTGCAGAGTCGATCTGGGTGGCGTAGTTGGTATAGCGCTGGTCTTCTGTTGCGGATTCGATCCCGGCCCAGGTCGATGGCATTTAAATGTGCTTTAAATGCGAAAGGCTCATGTCAGTAGATATACTGTTATGTAAAAGAACTCCTGCGGGACAAAATTCCGGTATACCGGCGGCGCTGATATCACCTCGGCAGTTGCGAACGTCGTTAAATAAACCATAATTTAAATTTTAAAATTTTCTTGTACAGATCATTAAATTTTTCTATAATTATATTATGCATATTTCTAACATTAATTTTCATTTCCTTTTTTTGTTAATATGAATTGATTAAAATGCCGATATTTTAAATCTAAGATTTGGACTACTTTTAATATGATGACACTACTTTCCTGCTTCATTCCATGCTTACTTAACTAAAAAATGACATACTAATACTAAAATCAGTTCATAAATCTGTCACTTTTCTTTTCTCTGAATTAACATATACAATGTGTTAGTACCAATAGTACCAACAAAGTTTATATATTTGAATATTATTTTTGTATCCATAAACATATCCGTCGAATTTTATTTCTGTCGTTTTGACCATGAATATATAATTTATGCATTGAAGATTTCGTGGGCGATGAGTAAACTTTCCCTTTGTGTTGCTGTTAACATTGTTAAAACTCAGCCTGTACTTGGATTTGTGAAATATTTAGTGACTTCCTGATTTACATGGAGCACATTATATATAGATGCAGCCTGTGTCTGATATTTTGGTATAACCCCTCGCGGGATTCATATTTCCTGCTCATTTGCATCAGTTTATCGTTTTTCCAATGAAGTTCTTGTTTTACGTACCCTCATCTTAGCACAGATGCCAACACCAAACGTCCGATGAAGCTCTAAATTATCTGGGTTCTTCAGTCTCTCGCCCATACTCAAGTACCACATCCCAAATGAAGGAGTAGAATAAGGATCTAAAGATGAACCAGCCATATAAACATAGCCATAATTCGCACCTAACGCAATTCCTGCCTTCATATTTGAATACTCGTCATCGTCATATCATCATCATCATCATCATCATCATCATCATCACCATCATCGACTGAACGATTTAGGTCTATTGGCTCTTCCGAGTTCACGAAGTACTTAAAGCTTTTCTGTCCAGCGTTTCTTTGATCCCCCTACATTACGACTTCCTGTTGATGTACAGGATGTCTGACCCAAGTCGTTCATATATTCTTTAGATATCGAAAAGTATTGGGAATAAATCTGAATAAGTAACAAAATTGTATAATTGTAATTGTATTCTTAATATTGTAGTTATAATCCCCTGGTAGAGAGGAAGAGAAGGCCTGATGGGCTTATCTCTACCAGGTTAAATAAATAAATAAATAAAATAAAATAAAAAATAAAAAAAACTTTCCTTCCCAGGCAGGATTCGAACCACGAAAGTCTTAGTTACCAGTCTATCGTGCTCTGGAGTGAACAAGGCTCAGAAATCAACTGCAAGTTTCGGTCCGGTTTTTTTTTTTTGCCACTACTGTATTTCAGTATAATCACACCAATCAATGTTTAACTCTCTAAGACCTTTAATATTTACAATTAATATTTGAGGAGAAAAATTCGCTCCGGCGCCGGGGATCGAACCCGGGTCCTTGGTTCTACGTACCAAGCGCTCTGACCGCTAAGCTACGCCGAATTCAATCCACAGCACCGGACCGAACCTTCCTCTTTGAATGTTTCCCTTTTGGCGTGACTCCAAGTTAGGCATATATGTTGACCTGTTTGTCCAATGTCAACTGCCATTATATTAGCAGCGCACTCAGCTGAGTGACTTTTTTGGCCGGGATTCCGCAGTTAAGTGCACAGTAATCTGTACAGAAATATGCACTGCTAGTTATGAGAATATTAAGGATATTTTATTAATTTGTCCTACAGAATAATATCTGTAATATTGACAATTAATATTTGAGGAGAAAAATTCGCTCCGGCGCCGGGGATCGAACCCGGGTCCTTGGTTCTACGTACCAAGCGCTCTGACCAGTGAGCTACGCCGAATTCAATCCACAGCACCGGACCGAACCTTCCTCCTTGAATGTTTCTCTTTTGGCCTGACATAGCTAGCAGTGCATATTTCCGTACAGATTACTGTGCACTTAACTGCGGAATCCCGGCCAAACAAGTCACTCAGCTGAGTGCGCTGCTAATATAATGGCAGTTGACATTGGACAAACAGGTCAACATATATGCCTAACTTGGAGTCACGCCAAAAGGGAAACATTCAAAGAGGAAGGTTCGGTCCGGTGCTGTGGATTGAATTCGGCGTAGCTTAGCGGTCAGAGCGCTTGGTACGTAGAACCAAGGACCCGGGTTCGATCCCCGGCGCTGGAGCGAATTTTTCTCCTGAAATATTAATTGTCAATATTACAGATATTATTCTGTAGGACAAATTAATAAAATATCCTTAATATTCTCTAAGACCTGTTGTAGGCTAGTAACAATAACGAAGTTGACACAATGAATCGCATCTGGAACAAGATTCCACGCAAATTGGTATACATAGTACATCAACAAAGACTATAACATTTCACTTAGCAAAATAAGCAAGTAATATTCCTTACTCTTGGCAGACTACAACAATATACTCAGTCAAATAATTTTTCATTGAATGTGATCGTGATCATATCAAATAGAAACGAGAAAGTATTTTATCTTATACGCTGATTATATTAGTTTGTCATTCACTCTATGATGATTTATCTGTAGTAATGTCACGAGAGGTCTGAGATTTATCTGGGAAATCTCAGACCTCGAGTGACATTTATTAGGAATATTTCGTGAATAAAATAAAAATGTAAACAGTATATCCCTAAAATTCGATCACAAAATGTTAATAATTGTATATTAACGAATACTTCACGTATTCAGACATTGTGAAGTTGAAATACTTGTAGATGAATATCGATTACTGCGATAAAGAAATTCGATGTTATTATTCAGTAATGCCAATTGCGAAAAGAGAAATACATGTTTAACAATGTTAATTACATGTACTGCACTTTTCTCTTATTATTGTCCACACCTGTGGAGTAACGGTCAGCGCGCCTGGCCGCGAAACCAGGTGGCCCGGGTTCGAATCCCGGTCGGGGCAAGTTACCTGGTTGAGGTTTTTCCGGGGTTTTCCCTCAACCCAATACGAGCAAATGCTGGGTAACTTTCGGTGCTGGACCCCGGACTCATTTCACCGGCATTATCACCCTCATAACATTCAGACGCTAAATAACCTAGATGTTGATACAGCGTCGTAAAGTAACCCAATAAAATAAAAAAATAACTTTTCTCTTATTATTATAACATAAATACTTTTCATTATCTGCTGAAATCATCATTTAATTTAACAGTAACAATAGGGACAGCTATATACCAATGCTTATGTATTCACAGCGAGACATGTTGCTACACAGTGAAGCCATCTCTGTATAGATAGCCCTAATTAAAACACGAATTTTATTACGCCATACTGAAGGCAATTTGATCAAAGACCTAATTATTACTATGCAAGGTCTTTGGGTTTGATATGCGATGATGTTACATAAATTTGAACATCTGACTTTCTATTAATTGTTTGATTTCATTCACAAAATACAAATTTTATAGGCTACAATTATAGGTTAAGTTACCTGTAGGAGCAGGACCAATGTCAGCTGTGCCTTATTTCGACCGTTACAATCAGTGCTACAGGAAAGCATTTTTTATAGCTTGACAAACGCATTCTCGCTGTAGTGTGTAACGGAACTAAAGCTGCATCTACTCAGTTCAATAGTCCAATCGCATATACGTGCAATCTGGGAAGAATGTTGAAAGAATAAAGTTTAAAAGGTACGTTCAATTAAGATACATGAAGATTTTGTATCTACATGGTGCGCCGTTTTGAACGTCGGCTTCACTGCGTAAATACATTAATTAATATTAAATATCAATCTTACATTCTTTGCTTTAAAGTTGAAAGAAAAGTTTAGCCGTGTAGTTACATCTTAATGTATTCATGATCATCAATTTACGGGGAAACAGTTGGCGACAACGACTAAACAAAAGAACGACCATGCGATAAATCTAGCTGCAAAATTTATCGGAAAGTGTGACTATGTTTGGTTGGAATTCAATATTTAATTACACTTCATTAGTCGAAAATGGAATGACGTCATATAAACGAAATGGTCGTATTAAACTGACAGTCTGCAGTCTGGACTTAGCAAGTGGGACTGGAATTTCTGTAATCTAACTTTACTGCCAACGTAACAAAATAAAATATTTCTATAATCTTCTTCTCTACTAGTTATAAGATGGTTAATATCCAAAACAGAATTGAAGGAAGTGAATAAATAGCATTGTGTCATCCAGATATTTGGCTCAAATTCGTTGCCCCGGTTAAAGATAGTTAGAGTTTGCGTCTATTGTTGATGCACAAACATTTTGCGCTCTTGTAAAATAATAATGAATAATGAAAATAAATTTAGGAAATTTACATAACTAAATTTCCAGTAAGTCATGGTTGTGCAAACCTACAACCTGGTCAGAAAATGATTGTCGAGTAAACCTACAACTTGGACAGAAGCCGATACTGTTTGATATGAAGAGAATAAGTGTCAGGGCTCAGACTGTGTTTGCTTCTAACTCTGGCATAACATGAATGTTCGCATTTAGCATCTCGTTCACCCTGAGGGAAGGAAAACTTTTATCTGATTTACTAGAGGGTTGATGAGAAGTCTGTGAATGAAGTAAAATCCAGTTGTTTCTAACTAGGGTCTGAATTTACTGGCGACAATGTTGTAGTCGATAGATAATGAATGCAACAAATTCTGCTACAAGATTAGAGGTTTTGATTATGTATTTTCCTCTTACTCAAGCTCAGTGTTTCTTATTTTTGACGTTACTAAATAAAGAATGCTTTCTGTGGTTACTCCACCTTAAACTAGGACATATTTGACTTTCACTTTTTGTATGTATGTATGTATGTATGTGTGTATGTATGTATGTATGTATGTATGTATGTATGTATGTATGTATGTATGTATGTATGTATGTATGTATGTATGTATGTATGTATGTATGTATTTATTAACACTACAATTGCGTATACACCCGGTGGCAGTGATATATAATATACAATAATTAAAATTACAGAAAAAAAAATAAAATACACGTAAATGAAATGAAATAGAATAAACGTAAATCAATAAATAGTAGATGCAATAAGCCTAGGACTGTAAATAAAAACTATTCTATAATAACGCCTACGTAAGCAAAAGTGAATCTAACTTATATGTACTTCTATTTCACCCAACTATTACCAATTTAAATAATTACATATCACCTTAATTAATTACATACCAACTCAATTACACATCATCTTAATTAATTACATATCTCCCTAATTTATTTACATATCAACTAAATTACATATCATTAATTACATATCAACTTAATTAATTATATATCAACTCAATTAGTTACATGACACAACTTAAATAATTACACTGCACCTCCAATTACATTTTCAGTCTAATCTTCTCAATCTTTCCTTAAATGTATTGATTTTAAGAGGACCACCCTGAAAGATTGCCGCAGGTAAGCTGTTCCAGTCTACTATTGTGCGGTTAACAAAGGATAATTTTGCCACGTCCGATCTTTGTTTTCTACATTTAAACTTCCTAATATGATCAGCCCTTCCTAAGTATGATGGTGTTGCTAATCTAGCATTGATGTCGGTCCATGCTTTGTGCCTTAAACAATGCGATCAGTCTGGTTTTTCGTCGCCTTGATTTGAGAGATTCCCACCCTAATTCTTTTACTATCTCTTCACCATGTCCCTTCCCCATTTTGACATATTTTGCTGCCTTGCGTTGGACCTTTTCTATTGAATCGATTTGGTTTTGTCTGTACGGATCCCACCCTACTGCTCCATATTCCATAATTGGGCGAACAAGGGTTTTGTACGCTAATTCTTTTGACTTTCGGTTTCATTCATCTAGTTATTTACATTGGAATTATTTTGTTTTAATGTTCAACTTATCGTTTGTAATAATTGCACTTTTACTTTGTTCTTCAATTCTTAGCTTTGTAATTTTTGTTCTTCTCCATGCGGATAGAGAACAACAGAGGATTATCATATTTTAGGTATCTAGTAGTTTATTTTTGTGAAATATAAAATAACACGCTAATAAGAGGCTGAGAAGAACAAATAGTTGCGTATTACTAAATTATCGTGCTACAACCAACCTCTTACATGTGCGAGAATTTACCACAAAGTTTTCTCCAAATCCTTCAAATTGAAGAGTAGGATCTCATTATACGCTATAAATCTGTAACGTAGACTTCTTTAATTCATTTCGTTTCAAGTGTTTTATCGTCCTTGATATTCAGTTGCACTCATTCTTATTCGAACTCGCAAAAGTCTGATTTCCTTGCCAAAAAAATAAGAACTACTACACCACCATAGAAAAAAAGTAGTTTTAATAAATTCAGTTCGTAATTTTAATTATAGTCGAACTAATTGCAAGTAAATGGAATATCAAAGATGATACATCTTTTAGTTTTCGAGGACTAGGCATTACTAGGCAGAAAACGCAGCAAAGATGTCAAGAAATGCATATTTTAAATTAGTTAATGTAAGTTAACTATAGGCTATGATAAATTGGATATTAAACGTTAAGAAAATGGACGAAATTCTAACCTTAATGAGTCCCTTTTAAACATAGATCAAGGGAAGAATAAAAATTACAGTCAAAGCAAACACTACGCAAACTAATTTCACGCTATAAGATTAGAAGTTGATAGTTATTTAATGTTACGTCTGAAGCTAACAATTTTTATCTGTAGTAATCTCACTAGGGATTTTGATTTATCTAGAGAAAATCAGAACTCGAGTCGGATTTATTGTAGTTTACTGTTACATAATTAGAAGAAAGTATACAATATAAAGATTAGAAGAAATAAAGTATCGCTACTCTAACACAATATAACATGAATTGACTTACAAAAATACTATACTGTCTTGAAAATGTATTATTGTACCATCTAATCATTACAAATATTCCGCTAGATGCCAGTAATGTGTTATGAGCTGTTATCTTATTACAAATTGTACCAACTATACAATCTTAATTGAACTCTGTGGTAAGCGTTGTTGATCCAGTTTAATTTTTATTAAAATAGTTGCATTCCACTTCAGTTATCAATATATGTATATTACGCAATCTCTGATACGTGACTGTCCATAATATCATACAGCAGAAGCTATAACTTAACTTAAATAATATAAAAAAGATGAATGATAGAAAAGTTTTAGTTAAGGATGATGAAATAAACATGAATAATTTTGAAAGTTACAATTATTCAAAGTGCAATGTAGGCAAATAAAGAAACAAACAATTGCTAGGGAGGTGATAAAATTGTAGGGTAAGCAATCGTGATTGATTGAAACACGTCGTTTCGTGCCTTTTCATTGGTCAAAAGTAGTATGACATAGTAAAAGTGTACTAGTCATAATAAAATTGTTACTACTGATGTAATATATAAAGAAATAACACAATAATTTAGAAGTACTGTACTAACACAATAATTGAAAAATATTGTACCGCTATGCAATGATATAATAATTCATGATGTATTACTACTAATTCTACCTTTCAGCTAAAACATAACTCATTACCAGTGAAAGAGAAAAAAGGAAAAGCAATTATTCCCGGCAATTTATCAATCTTTTCAACTTTCGTTAAATGTATTGCTTTCTAGTGGAATTTCCTGAAAGAGTACTGCGGGTAAGCTGTTCCAGTCTACTATTGTGCGGTATACAATGGAAAATTTCATCACATCTATTCTCTGTTTTCTGCATATGAACTTCATAATATGAACAGTTCTGTCTGAAATATTATGGTTTCAATAATCTGGTATTGATTGCAGTCCATGCGTGTACAATTTGTGCCTTAAACAATGCTCTAAATCTAGCTTTTCGCCGGCTTGATTCGAGCATCTTCCAAACTAATTCTTTTATTATCTCTTCGCCCTTTCTCTTTCCCATTTTTACATACTTTTCTGTCTGCCTTGAAACGTTTCAGAATTGAGCCAATTTGGGTTTGTCTGTAAGGATCCTAACCTACCGTTCCACTTTCCATTATTGAGTGAAGAAGAGTTATGTACGCTAAATTTTTACTTCCAGTTAGCTTTCTTAAATACGCATAGAGAAATGTGGTGCTTCCCAAGCTTTCTTTGTAATATTAAGGTACACGTACCAAATAACGCCACCTTAACACTTCAGTCACTTTTGCTCTGGAAATAAGTTATGTACAAACACGAAAATTATTAAATAGAAACTGGAATCTTATCTTTACAAAATAGCACAAGAATTAGAACTCAAATAGGAAAAATTTGTAAACTGACGTTATTAGGAACAGGTTGTCCAATTAACGCCACCTATTTTCTAGTAACCTTTACACTTATAATTATTAATGAATTATTTTTCCTAAACAACACAAATTGAACTAAGCAACTAAATTTGAGTTTCTGTTAATAAAAGATACAAAATCACTCAATACTAATGAAAGATTCTTGATCTCAAACTGAAACACCAGATGGATTAGGAAAATATGTTTTCCAGTGACTCCTTACTTAAAAAAAAGAGACAATGTGACACAGTAGAAAGTTATTAAACACAAAAGCATTTACCTTAGTTTAATATTAATGTTTTCCAGTAAGTAAAACAAAAAAATTAAGTTATGTAAAATAAAAAAAAATAATAAGACGTCGATAAGCAATTAAACCAATATCATCACTGCACATTCTGAACATTTGTAAGTTGAAAGCTTAGCGATTTTCCTGATGTTTTCACACTTATCATGTAAATACCTCGCACAATATGAACATAATGACATGTTCTCAAGGTATAAAACACATCCAGCTAGTGCTTGCACTTTATCCATGGGTTGCAGCTCATGTGTTGTATTACTGGAAAGGCAATACAGTGTGATTCCGTAATTATCAGTGGCATTTTTAATGTTTGCGTCCAGATGAGATGATGCTCCACCAAATATCAACACCACCTCTCCTGCCACCTTATATCGGGTGAATTGATCAAGCCAATGGACGAATACAGCAGTTGTCATAGAGCCCTTGGCACTCATGACAGTCTCTGTTCCAAGAGGCATATCTTTCTCCCACTCAGGCTACAAACGCTGGCTTTTGAAGATAACCATACGTGTACAAGGAGCATTAGCGCATGTAATAATAAATTTATTGTGACATTTTCTGCGTGCTCAGATGCAACCAGATGCTCTTTCTTGTACTCCTTCTAGCCAAAAGAGTCTGCCGATGCTCTACTGTTAGCCTTAGGTACTAACATAACCTCAAATTTTATCTGTAGACCTTTAACGCCATGTGGCGTTAAAGCGCTACTGAGTACTTGATAACATGACATGCCTATTTGTCTAACATTTTAAAATGTTATAGATAGTAAATACTTTATATACATACGAAAATATATAGTTTAATATAGTTATTATTTGCTCAACACAAAATAAAATATTGCCTTTTACCTTGATATAAGAACAGCCATTTACTATCAACACACAACAGGAAAATGATGGAATATCATGTCAATCGTAAATGTCAGCGGACAGCTAGTAACTCATTTCTTCACTAGATTGCAAGCGAATGCAGACTACAGTAGTTCACTACCGAAAACTTGTGTAGTTAACGAAAATTAATAGAGTGGCGTTAAAGGTACACATGGCGTTATTTGGCTCAGGGACCTTAGTAGGTAATATTTGTTTCTTCCAACCCATTATGTTATTTAAATGTATACATGTTATTTACAAATATTTAGTCGGTATGAAAGATAAATTTCTTTTAGGGCTGTACAAAAAATATCGATTTGCTTTAGTTTACATTTATTTTCATTCTTTTGTTTGTCTTTCAGGCTCCAATAACATGAAAATCGTTTATAAGGCGGGGATATCTGATTCATCACTAATTTTTCTATATACAGAAACAATAGAGGACCGCTCATTGCAGGACTGTAGATTCCGAGCTTCCGACATTTATTTTCCTAGTCTGACACTTTGTGTCCGGTTGTCTAATAATTTATGTATCCATCTTATTACTCGATGTTTGCTTAATTTCGCCTATAGTATCTCGTGAAGCATTACGTTGAACGCTTTAGCGAAATTTATCACTGCTCCTGTATTATATTCTTCCTCCAGTATCAACTTCATAGCATAAATCTTAGATTAGTGGTGTGATTTGAAAGCGAAGCTAGAGATATTATTATTCATTTTAAATAAATTGAAACCTGAAATAATATTAGGAAGAACAATTAATTTTTTGTGTGCAAAACGCCATAACTTTCTCCCATCCTCATAACTGGATATATTAAAACAAAACCATTTAGTCAGTTCTAGTAACCTTGACAGTTTCTTTGCAAGTAAATATAAAAGTGCAGCGAGATAATTATTTTAACTAAAAACCTTCATTAATAACAAGCATTCAAATTAATAATGAATAGGCCTATATTTATAAGAAATTTTATTTGAATTGTATTTTTGTATTGAATCTTAACTTGCAAGTTCGAAAATATGAGATAAAATTGTTTAGAAGCCGCGGAAATATTTATTTGGTACGGAATGTTAAAAATAAGCTGGAGATACAACTTGGCGAAAATTGAAGTTCCAAATATGATAGGTCAAAAAGAACATTAATAAAAATGAGGGAAATGTAAGTAAAATTGGTTATACAATCAGACTCAACATATTTTTAGTTTATATAATGAAGAAAGAGAACTTCACAAGACAGGAAGTGAAAAACCGAGGAGACAATACATTATCATCGTGCTTCATGAAATGAAGTGCAATAACTATTAAGCCCATATCTGCCTAGTGTTGCGTTTTCGCAACAGTCTGCATTAGTTATTTTTCTGCAAAAATGTAAAGGAATGAATTACAAAATTAACTTTTATTTAATTGCTGTGTATACTAGAAGAATCAAAGGAGCCTGCAGCACAATAATTAACTTCCATTTCAGTTTCATGCGGCGGTGCGAAAATTATGAAAATATTCAACAAGAAAAAGTCTTGGGCATAAATGGGTGAGAACCTCACAGAAAAGAGAGACATGATTGTTGTGACAAGAGGAAAACTTTATGATTGATTGACTGACTGATTAATTTAATCACTCACTCACTCACTCACTCACTCACTCAGTCACTCAGTCACTCACTCATCAATCCATCCATCCATCCATCCATCCATCCCCACACACATATTAGGCTATATCTTGATATCAAATGAGTCACTCACTATGTTAAACTTTGCAGTTGATAATTATGATCAAGATGATGATGATGATGATGATGATGGTTAATGATGATTATGATGATATTGTTGACGATAATGAACTGTAACTGCGTATATATTAAAATTAGTTTCATTATTATTATTATTATTATTATTATTATTATTATTATTATTATTATAGATTTGAAAAAGGTATATGACTCGGTTAAGAGAGAATTTTATATGATATTCTTATTGAATATGGTATTCCCAAGAAACTAGTTCGATTAATTAAAATGTGTCTCAGTGAAACGTACAGCAGAGTTCGTATAGGTCAGTTTCTGTCAGATGCGTTTCCAATTCACTGTGGGCTAAAGCAAGGAGATGCACTATCACCTTTGCTTTTCAACTTTGCTGTAAGAGTATGCCATTAGGAAAGTCCAGGATAACAGACAGTGTTTGGAAATGAACGGGTTACATCAGCTTCTTATCTATGCGGATGATGTGAATATGTTAGGAGAAAATCCACAATCGATTGGGAAAATACGGGAATTTTACTTGAAGCAAGTAAAGAGATAAGTTTGGAAGTAAATCCCGAAAAGACAAAGTATATGATTATGTCTCGTGAAGAGAATATTGTACGAAATGGAAATATAAAAATTTGAAATTTATCCTTTGAAGAGGTGGAAAAATTTAAATCCCTAGGAGCAACAGTAACAAATATAAATGATACTCGGGAATAAATTAAACACAGAATAAATATGGGAAATGCCTGTTATTATTCGGTTGAGAAGCTTTTATCATCGAGTCTGCTGTCAAAAAACCTGAAAGTTAAAATTTATAAAACGGTTATATTACCGGTTATTCTTTATGGTTGTGAAACTTGGACTCTTACTTTGACAGAGGAACATAGGTTAAGAGTGTATGAGAATGAGGTGCTTAGGAAAATATTTTCGGCTAAGAAGGATGAAGTTACAGGAGAATGGAGAAAGTTACACAACGCAGAACTGCACACATTGTATTCTTCACCTGACATAACTGGGAACAATAAATCCTGACGTTTGAGCTGGGCAGGGCATGTAGCACGCATGGCGAATCCAGAAATGCATATAGGGTGTTAGTTGGGAGCCCGGAGGGAAACATACCTTTGGGGAGACCGAGACGTAGATGGGAGGATAATATTAAAATGTATTTGAGGGCGGTGGGTTATGATGAGAGAGAGTGGATTAATCTTGCAGAGGATAGGGACCAATGTCGGGCTGATGTGAGGACGGAAATGAATCTGCGGGATCCTTAAAAGCTATTTGTAAATAAGTAAGTATTATTATTACTGTTATCATTATCATGTTAATATACGTCAAAGATTTCTCACACATTTGAGTACTTCATAAAACTTCGTAGACATAATGCACAAATACCTTAATTGCTTGGCTATACAGTATGTTAGCATTATGCAAGGTCACTACTTAACATAATATTTATTCAAAGTAAGAAAAAAGATCCATATGATATCTGTAAAAAAAATATACATTTTTCTTGCCGGTATTCGAACTGAGATGCTTAGGGGTTTAGTAGGAGAAATTTTCTTTTAGTATAACAATCTTTATTAATTACAGCATTAATAATAAAATTATTGTGTAATATTCTTAATTTATAATATTTACAAATACATGTTGGCTGGTGCAGTGTTTCCAGTATTGATTTATCGCCGGAAACTGCACACAAATAGGCTTGCACACCACAAATCTTTATCATAGAAAGAGGGAATCGAACCCTACACGTCAGTTCAATTCTTAATGTAGAGTACATAGAGAAGTAAATAATACATCGTAAGTTTGCAGTTCAAATTATTCAAGTAGATTTGGACAAGTCCTAGTCAGTTGCTACCACTAAACGTGCTTATATTTGGCTGCTGTTCAGCTGATTGATCTGTTACCCGAGCGCTCCGCAGCGAAAACCACGGTATCGGAATCCGAACATGTAGCCCCCGCCTGGGAAAGAGTTTCATGTCAGTCTCGATTGAAATTCCACACACACGTCCCCTGCATATGGCGTAGTTGCTAGAGGTACGACGTCTGTGCGGTTATGGATTCGGGTTAATGGAAAGAGGCACAGCTTTAATATGAGGGTGACACCATAATAGAGTTTTAATTATTTCACATGACCTTGAAAAGTTTAGTTGTATCCTTAGTGATTGGAAACAGAAAGTTTTTCGCATAATATTTTCTGAAGTGAAAATGTTTCTTTCTATTTTTTCGGAAAATTTTCCACCTGACCAAATCGTAGTTTATTTCTTCCCTTCTTCACAGTCTCAAAAACTGCACATAAATTGCTCAAATATAATTCTCTGCTTACGAAACGGAAGTTTATGTCGTCTAGACTTTGTTAGATGTGCCAGTACTAACAAAACTACTCAATTGAAATATCTCTGGGAGGGGATAAATGATTCTATTACGCACAATATATTTAACTTTATTTAAGTCGGTAATTATGTATGGAGTTATAGGATAGGGTAGCTCATTTAAATCCACTTTATTTATTACAGAAGAAAATAATTAAAATATGTCTTCATAAACCTATTGATTTTCCATCTCAAAATTTGTTTTTAGACTTTAATGTACTTAACGTAAGACAAATTTATTATATTGTATTAATGAAATTCATACATAAAAACCGAAATAATTTTGAATTGTTTTCTCATAATTCTGAAAAAAAAGGTATGAATTCTTTAAGATTATGTCAACCAAAATGCAACATTGTTACAGTATTTAATCATAGTAGTAATTTAGGCCCAAGAATATATATTAACAAATTTATTTTTAAATATCCTAATTTTGTCAATTCTAATAGTTCTAGTATTAAATTTAAAAAAGTTATGTATGGATTTTATAAAAATTGAAAAATTGTAAATTTAAATTTATATACTATAATTGCATAGTAGACATAAGACAAATTGTATTGTATAATTATTAATTTCAATTCAGGAATCCGCCCCTGAGCACGAGTTCTACTCTTTCAGGGACGAGCTAAAGTTTTTCTGTATATATTACATTTTATGTTACAATTATTAGCAAAATAATAAATAAATAAATAAATAAATAAATAAATAAATAAATTAGATTTTCTATCGATATGACCAAAAATCACGATCCCACTCCCAATAATTACCGAATAAGAGAATGTTAAACATTTCGTAAAAAAGAACAGGTTTTCTGAGAAAATTATGGAGTTTCCACCAATATGGTATTATACTGTTTTGTTACATACAAAATTCGCTTTGAAAATTTGAAGGATTGTTTTACTTCCACTCTGCATAGGGCACACAATAAAATGGGTCAAAGCTTGCACTAAGTGTAGGCTACAGCCAGCCAGCTAGCCATAGTTATATAGTAGAGTTTTTTTTAAGAATTATAAATTCCATGTTTACTGTTGTTCTCATATACTCTTAGTGTAGAAAAATATGCGTCAATATAGTCTTCGTCTCTTACCTTTCAGTCCCCCGTTTTTCCTGTAATTTTAATAATAATTAGCAGTGTTTTTATTCTTCGCCTGAAGTTGGTAATTATGAAGTCAACGCATAACGGTGTTTCTTCTAAAGTTCATAAGATTTCTACAAGTTCATTAAAACAGCCAGGAAGGAAAAGATTTGAGTGAATAAGGCACTAGGAGCATAAGCCTATATTAATTAACAAAGAACGTTATCTGAGAAGGACTAAGAAGTTCATGGCGTTCGTTGTTTTAATTTATATGAAATCAGCAATGTAAATAACTGTAATAGAGTCCCTAGACATAATAATTGCCTTCAGAGTGTATAGAGATTATGAAATATATTTTTATGTACAGTTACCCTTAAAAAGAATGAGACGATTCTTGGTTGTCGGAAGTTAAAGTTTTACAGCGCGGTTCACTCGATATCGACGTATAACGATAAGTACCATGACAAATAGAACAAGAATTGTTACAAGGACCACAACAAGGACAAGGACCAGAATAAGGATCACGAAGAAGACTGCCATTTAAGGCCACGATTTCACAACATAGCTCGGGTAACAAAATGTCATTGCTTCTCTGTACCGAATGACAAATGCCTGCTATCGGATCTACATTCTGGACTGCGGCTGTCACTGTCTTGTCTCGGTAGCTCATATAGTAGCGTGTCGGTTCCACAGTATAACCGAAATGTTTCGTGTTCCATCCCAGGTGAAACTCTTTTTTTTTTATTGAGGTGTAATTAATTTGTTCAGAGTTCCTCGACTGTATAATTTGTCGAAAAATATGGAATAATTTGTGCCCAATTTTTTTATCTACAAGTGGGCTGAATCTCGTCAAAAAGTAAATAAATCTTACTTGGAAGTTAAAAGTATTCTTCCTGAAACAAAAATCATAAAAAACAAAAAGAGACCCGTTAACTTAAAATCTTGTACACATACCATCATACATTTCACCAATCGAAATCCACTCGATTGGTAGCGAAGACAAGATGGTTGACAGCTTGTGCTTCCCCCAATATTTCCATTTGCGCAGCCCTCCGGCTCCTAATACCGCGGTTCCTCAACCTGCTGATCACAGTCTGTGAAGAACCAGGAAAGTTAGATGCTGCTCTTATTTCGTTAGCAGTCCGAAAGGGGTCCAGTCGAACTGTCTCGAATAAGAGAGCATCCTCTTCCAATGAAGAAATGCGCGGACTCCCAGGAATAGGGCGATTTTTGACCTCCCCTAAAATGATTAACAATGAACCCCCTCGCGGCTGTACTTCCAGGAACACCGACCAAACGGCCAGCAGATCTAGCCCCATATCCAGCCTCAACTAGAGCTATAACTCGCTGTCTCATGTCACGTCGGTACGCCATTACGATGAGAAATTAGGGATGACGATAATACTTTAGTGTAGACAATGACTATTTAACGTGATATAGAATTATTGAAATAACAGGTATCTTGCATAGTAAAAGTTAATAAATCAACCCTGAATTAAATATTTCAATAACAGGATATAACAATTATTGTAGCGAAACTAATCAAATTAAATCTAATTACATTAAGTAAACAAATCCCAAGTTATGACACCACATTGCTACAGCTAAATTCTATGTTATTAACATAAGCATTGAATAGGTCCGTGCTTATGCGTTGGACGACAAAACCAAACATCGAAAGTGCGAATGTTGCCGCGGAATGTAACTTCTTGCTTTTTATAATGTAAATCAGACTTCTAACTACAATCATTCATATTTCTTATATTATTTATTAATATTTATAGCCAACATTGAATTTGTAAAGAAAAGATTTTATAAATCTCATATGGAATTTGTGACCTGTAGAGACATAAACATAGATTAACTCTCGGAACTTTTCCGTAAAAGTAAATTAAATTCACTCCTTGAAACTGGAAACCTTAGTCATAGAGCCATTTTCCCACCAGCATACAAGCTGAAGTAGCACAGCCATTGATAAAAGTTTTGTACACTGAATTAGACTGAATTCCTGTTCGACAGAGCCTATAATCAATGGCTTCTCTGAACATGATAAACAAATCCTAAGTGTTTCCAATGTCACTGAACAATTTCAAAATATTAATTTAAAAACTAAAAAATAGTCGTAAATGCTGTATCTAGTGACTATTTACATTTATGTCTACAAAATGAATCTTGGAAAAACGTATATGATAGTGGTACTACTGATATTAAGAGTAAATGTATTGTATTTTTCACTTTAATTTCAGAATCAATTTAGTGGATGTTCTCCACTCAATGTTGTGAAAAAATTCAAAAGTTAAAACATGTAGATAACGCAGGGACTTAAAACTCTCATGTTTTAAAAAGAAAAATCTATATGTACTGAGTTGCAATGTAATGATCCTCATCTTCTTAAATACTACAAGAAGTACGGTGTAATTTATCAAACATTATGAAAGAGGGAAATAGAATACATTAGAATAGAAAAGTACAACATTCAGATAATGCAATTAAAGCTACTCGGAATATTATTGAAGTTAAACTTGTAGATATTCTAAGAAAGAAAATATTTTTTCATTGAAACCAGTGATTATAAACTAGAGGATCCCAAATCTATTGCGAATTCTTTTAATGTCTTATAGTATATAGTACAGACATATTATTGACAACTTAAACATTCAAGATTTTGCAAAAGATACTGCAATTGGTTATTTAAGAGATGCATTTAATAATTAGTATTAATATATGTAATTAGTCAATAACTGCAACAGCGTTTTTTCATTCAATCATAACATGAATAAAATTGAATGAACATTAAATTAAACACTATTGCAAACACGTAGATAAAATAGTTAAAATCAACTGAAGGGGTGAGAATGAAATAATCCAAAGCCACACATTTAACAACAATTGTTTTGTGGGAGTGCAATTCTTACACATATGGGAAAGCTACTAATAAAATATTGTAATAACTACTCAACAAATGACATAGCCTAAGGACTGTAAACCTCTGTAAAAGTTTGTCTGTGTGGCTTAGGAATACTTTTTAATTTCATTTTAATTGTTAGTTTTTAATAAATATGCATTTACATTGTATGTGTGTGTATGTATAAATGCATTCATTAGATTAACGTTTACAATATTATAACTTGTAATTTTGTATTGTCTGTGATCATTAACACTTAATCTGAGGACTTTGTAAAACTCTATTTCAACGTTATTTAGCTATTTCAAAGTTATTTAAACAAAAAAAAAAATCGTTGTGTAGACTAGGAATCGAACTCGCACTCTTCTACACGAGATGCAGAAGTCTTAGCGTCTGAGCTATTGAAACGACACGAAAGTTTTCCTTTCTGTGCGGAGTGTCGATCTAATCATGAAGGTCCATTGTCGATTTAACTACATGATTTATGTATATATTTATCTTTTATTTACGTAATATCATATTTTTTGCAGTTTTTGAAGTGAATTTCGGAACGATGCTAGTAACAAACCAAATAGCCTGAATTTAAGTAACTCAATATTCGTTATCTTGTGTATCAGTGCTCTGGTCTCCGATCATGCGCAGTGTCTTACATCTGAGACTTAGCAATATTCAATCGTCTCATCCTTTTCCAGGGAAACTGTACATAATAAGGGTAGGAAATAGAGATGAACAATGATCCAGAAGGCAAGATTAACAGCGCCCGCAAAGCCGAAAAACCACACGATAATGTTGTATATGTCGCGTCGTTGACGTAAAGACTGCTTGTGAGTGGTTCGAGATGTCGAGATTGATCACTTCCGAAGTCCCGAACGTCAACCAGCCTTGAATCTCTACAGTTGTTTATACCTGACTGAACATTTATTTACTTTGGCAACTGTTATAAACAATCAAGTAGCCTATTTGAGACATCATCTCTACCTTTCATTGTATAATAATAAGTTTTCCAGTCTTTATTTAATTACTAGGCCCTTATTAAGGGATTAGGTAAACACAATTTTTATCGAGTCAAAAGAAATTTGGGGCTTACCTAGAACGATTTAAATTGCATAAGGACAATGGCTATTTATGTATCTGTGAGGAAGAGCAGACTGTGGATCACCTTCTGTTTCATTGTCCAGTGTTCGAAAACAAAAGATTTATTTTGGTCGGACATTTACATTTTTGTAATATAATATATGACAAACCACTATTGAATTTGTTCACAAAAACGTGCTGCTATAAAGAGTTTTGTAATTTTATATGTAATATATTTAAGAACTTGTAAATAATTCAAATTATTGTAGTATATATAATTGTTAATTGTAAATAGCAAGACTGGGTTACCCACGTCAATGTAAGTCTATATGTAATATATTTAAGAACTTGTAAATAATTCAAATTATTGTAGTATATATATATATATATATATATATATATATATATATATATATATATATATATATATATATGTTAATTTTAAGTAGCAAGACTGGGTTACCCACGTCAATGTAATTTTATATGTAATTAATTTAAGAACCTGTAATTAATTCAAATTATTGTAGTAGATATGTGTTAATTTTAAGTAGCAAGACTGGGTTACCCACGTCAAATGAATTCTCATTATAATAATATAAACTCATGCTTTAACTATAACCCTAATGTACTTTCGGGTAAAATAGGGTTCAAGAAAATGTATATTCAAATAATAAGGGATTAGGTAGAGCTTACATCAGTAAAATCTTGGAAATGATTGACATTTTTTCCTCCATTACTATGTACAATAATGGAAATTGGTAGGCCTATGTGTAAAACATTGTCCTTCTCCTGTATGAAAAAAAATATTTTTACGATTTAAACATTGATTTATGTATCTTTATCAAAATTCAAAATGGTGGCAGTTCACTGTGCAGAGATGAAGCGTTTCCCTCATAACTCATAAACTTGTTAACTTTTTTATGTTCTCTCTCTTTTATTTTATTTCTGAAACTCATGTGTACAATATCATGTTCTTCCAGCTACATTCCTTAATAAATATTTTTTTTTGTTAGAAGAAAATACTGATATTTGACCATTTTTTTAAATTAATTAATTTTTATGAGACAATCTATCAAAGGTAGAGAAGTGATTTTGCATCATAATGTAGATATGACATGCATAAATACACACAAAAAATTTCATCACATAATGTTGGAAAGTTTTTTTAGTTATGAGGGAAACGCTTGATCACTGCACAGTGAACTGCCACTATTTCGAAAAAAAAATAATTTTTTTATTCTAAATATATTTTTTTTTCATGTAGCAGGACAGTGTTTTCACGTACTAATCTTCATTATTGTACAAGATATATATATATATATATATATATATATATATATATATATATATGATTATATGTAATATATTTAAGAACTTGTAAATAATTCAAATTAATGTAGTAGATATGTGTTAATTTTAAGTAGCAAGACTGGGTTACCCACGTCAAATGAATTCTCATTATAATAATATATACTCACGCTATAACTATAACCCTAATGTACTGTCGGGTAAAATAGGGTTAAAGAAATTGTCCATTCCAATATATAAATAATAAATAAATATTGTACAAGATATAGTAATGGAGGGACATAATGTTGAATATTTCCGAATTTTACTGCTGTAAGATATACCTAACCCCTTAAATGTCTAGGAATGTTCTTTTCATATTTTTTATATCCTGTGTGCAATCTCAAGTAAAAAGATATTAAAGTGAAGTTTTATGTTTCTTAGAAATGCAAATTGTTTTGAGAATTTTTTTTCCCCTATTTATATAACCATAGGTGATATATAATAGAAGCAGAAAATTTTGTTAACTAAGATACTGTTCAGTTTTGTCTTTTTGCCTCATTTAAACATTTATAATGTTGAAAGAGTGAAAAAAAAATATATAAAATATATAAAAAAAATATATATTTATAATGTTATTTAAAGTTACGAAATTTTTCCATACCGACGAAATGCTATTTCTAAAATGGTGAACGAGACTCGAAGCGCACGAGAATGACGAGACGAGACTCGAAAGACAAATGCAACGAACACAGCGAGCGAGAGCGGCAGTTAGTTTTGTTCATCTCCGGTAGGAAAACAAACTACTGTGTACTTAGTACTTTCACAGCTTATTGCAAAGTTGTGTGACAGAACTTCCTTTTAATGTAAAGCTCTTTCCTGTGCTGCAAGATTTATGGAACACAAGACGTTAATAAGTTTATAGTGCCGCATGGAACCTTTCAAGTCTTATGTATCGGAGAGCAGTAAGAATGTGATTTGCTGTATACGTATGGTATCCATTTTCTTTGCACCTCCAAAAAGAGTTTTTGTGAAGTAAGGTGATTATGTTACTATTTACTTATGTAATCGCATTTATTTCATGACCGAGGCAACGATAACGCTAGTTTAATGTGGTATAGGCTACTCTGTTCATTGTTACAGGTCGACTAGATAAAAAAGAACCCTGATTGCTTCATATACTTACGTGGTCGAAGAGGAGAAGACAATCTGTCTATAAGACTTTGCCTCATTTTTAATAATAATAAAAATAATAATAATAATAATAATCATCATCATCATCATTATCATCATAATACTTTATTTATACTGCCAGAGTTAAGGTCATAGGGCCTTCTCTTACACTCTACCAGGTCACAAAGTATACAAGCAGTTAAAATAAAACAAGAAGTTAAAGAACAGAATACTAACATATTACAAAAAATAATCATAATAGCATAATAAAATCGACACTATATAACATGAAAATAATACCATAATAGAAAAAAAGAAAGTAAAATACATTGGAATATAGTAAAAGCAACTCATTCAGTACAAATGGTTAATATGGAAAACGTAAGGAAAAATATAACAAAATGGAATGTAATAAAATAATGATAAAGAAGAAGAGAAATACGAAAATTAAATAAAATTCATAATAAAAAGGCTATGATAATAAATTCATCGGCTGATAAAGAGAACAAAAATGGGAAAGGAAGGAAAAGAAATATATAGCCTAAATTTTTACAAAACTATCGCAGAGAAAAGGGTTATAACTGCAAGGAATCTGAATTGAAAAAATGCACTTTTAATTTATGTTTGAAAGTAGACAATGTTCGACAGTCTCTGACATGTTGCGGTAGAGAGTTCCAGAGATGAGCTGCAGAGACCGTGAAAGATGAAGAGTAGAAGCATGTTCTGTGTTTAGGAATGGAAAGTGTGATATGGTGTTGCGAGCAAGTATCTATTTCGTGATATGAGGACAAATGTTGAAAACGAGAAGCTAAGTAGCTAGGGTTAGAGTTCTGAAGAATATTGAAGAGTAAAGTGAGAGAGTGAATAGTTCTTCGCTCTTTGAGACGGACCCAGGACAGCATATTTAGTGAAGTCGAGATACGGTCAGATCTACGGACGTTGCAAATAAATCGAACACATGCATTATGAACACGCTGTGGTCTGTCTGTCAGTCTCATGTTATGGTCAGTGTAGAGAGTGTAACAGTAATCAAAATGAGGCACCAAGAGCGAGTGCACTAAATTCTTCTGGAGAAGCAACGGAAGGAAATTTCGAAATCTTTTTAGTGTGTGAATTTTTATAAAAATTATTTTACATGTGTGTGTGATTTGAGTCTTCCAACTTAAGTTTTTGTCCATATAAATTCCTAGATTATTTACTCCATCACTTTAAGGGATAATAGTTTCATTGTATGTATTTATTAACACTACAATTGGGTGTACACCCGGTGGCAGTGATATATAATATACAATAATACCATTATAATTCTACAATAATTACAGCAATAAAATAAAAATAAAAAATAAAATAAAATAAAACTCAATTTATTTCTAACTATAAATAAATAGATGCAATAAACCTAGGCCTATAAATAAAAACTATTCTCTAATAACGCCTACAATAAGCAAAAGTAAACCTAACTTATAAGTACTTCTATTTCACCCAACCATTACCAATTTAAGTAATTACATATCACCTTAATGGATTACATATCAACTTAATTAAATATAATCTTAATAATTACTTATCAAAAATTAATCTTAGTCCGTTAAATTTACTACAAAAACGAATAATTAAAATTTGTTTGAAGAAACGTTTCGATTATCCAACTAAATTAATTTATTCTGAATTTAATGTATTTAATATTGAACAAATTTATAAGTATACGCTGTTAAAATTTTATCATAAAAATCGTAATAAGTTTGTAGTACAGACACACAATTATGACACAAGACGAAATATTAATTCAACATTAGTAGAACCTAAATGTCTCACATCTGCTGGTCTAAAGCATAGCATAAATTTTGGCCCTCGGTTGTACAATGCTTTAACTAAATTACACCCAGAACTTCTAACATGTAACCCACTAACATATAACAAGAAAATTAGAAACGTGTTAATATCTTAAATTTGATTAAATAAATTTATAGCCTATGTGTATGAATTAATCAACCTATATTATATTTGTATTCTATAATTTTGAAATATATATTAATCCTACTTTTCACGTGCGATATTATTCTTCTCTAGTGTTAATATTATAGTATATACTTAATTCCATTGCCGCTGTAATTATATTTTAGTTCCTATTTTATTTTACTTATTTATTTATATTATTATTATTATTTTTTATTTTAATATTATATCTGAACTGCGACCGAGCACGAGCGCTGCTCATTCGGTCTCAAATTTTGTTAATACTACTGTATCTTCTTTTTATATTGCTTGTATTATTTTATTTGTATTTATCTTTGTTTGTTTTTGTAATTATATTTCTTTATTCTGTATATTTGAATTTAAATAAATAAAATTTAAATAAAATCTTAATTTATTTAAATATCAACTAAATTACATATCATCTTAATTAATTATATATCAACTTAATTAATTACATGACGCAACGTAGATATTTACAGTGCACCATTCGTTTTAACAGGAGATAAGTCACCTCTGTTTGATTTACTTAAAAGTCGTTGATGTCCCACTATAATTGCCTGTGATTTCTCTGAGTTCAATTTCAGTCCAAACTTTTTCGTTCATGAAATAATTGATTTTAGATCATTTTTATTCCTACAAAAAAAATCGGACTCTGAACACTCTCCACGAAATGTGGCGTACTTAAATTTTCAATATTAGTAGCCCAAACCTTAGATACTAGTACATTCGTTCAAGCTGTTTGGAAGTATGACAGTAACCTATCCGTATCTCAATTAACGTCTTTCTCAATCACATATTCCATTTAAATTCGTAGTAATTTCAACCCTGGCCTCAGTCTAGGAAAACAGACGTTCTATCCGTTGCTATAACGGTGCTCGGAACTACCCCTGAATATTATTTGAATGCTGCTATACTTTTATTACTTCTATGCAAACGTATCTCGTTTTATGTCAACGACTATGGCAAAAGTGCTGGGCGGCAGAAATGGAACCAATTTTCTATGTGGCATATCGACTATCGTTTGTGACCCAGTTTCACGTAACTCTGGAATGAGCAGCTGCCGCATGCAGCTAATACTAATATTGATGTTAACTACTTTAACAACAATTCATGAAACAAATACGCCTCATGAGAAACATCCTTCCGCTACAGTCTTTCAAAAAACGTGCTGGTGTTCGTAAACATTCAGAAGGAAAGTATTGCTGTATTAAATAACGCTAAATTCTATGAGAGTGTGGGACAAATTATGGCAAAAGTTCGACAGTTAAGGGTGGAACTGGCCGAGGGGGAGGGGGCCGAGGAAATAAGGGGAAGAGTTATTTATTAGTGTTGTAATGAGTAGTATTAACACTGAGCGATTGAGATAATTAGGAGATAATGATCCTTTTTTATTTTTTGTGTCTTTTTCTATTTGTGTTTTTATTGCGTGTGTATATGATTTTTATGTATTACCTTAATATTTATTATTTGGATTATTTATTCCAGTTTCAATAAGGAATTGAATTGAATTGTTTCACTGTTTTTTTTTTCTTCCATATCTTACATTTACTTTATTTTTATTATTTTTGTGAAATTTTGTATGAAGTTAGATTAGGTGTAATTGTGTTAATTAATGATAACGGTAGTAATAATAATTATTGTTGTTTTACTATTTTATTATTAGTAGTACAGTCAACTCTTACAGGAGAATGGAGAAAGTTACACAACGCAGAACTGCACGCATTGTATTCTTCACCTAACATAATTAGGAACTTAAAATCCAGACGTTTGAGATGGGCAGGGCATGTAGCACGTATGGGCGAATCCAGAAATGCATATACAGTGTTAGTTGGGAGACCGGAGGGAAAAAGACCTTTAGGGAGGCCGAGACGTAGATGAGAGGATAATATTAAAATGGATTTGAGGGAAGTGGGGTATGATGATAGAGACTGGATTAATCTTGCACAGGATAGGGACCGATGGCGGGCTTATGTGAGGGCGGCAATGAACCTTCGGGTTCCTTAAAAGCCATTTGTAAGTAAGTAAGTAAATACAGTCAACTCCGGTTATAGTGAACCTCTGCAGACCAGCATATTTCGTTCACTATATCCGAGGTCTACTAAAACCGAAGTGGCTGTTTTTATATTACTGACGTCAGTGGCTGCTCCTGCGTATTTTTTAAGAGGAAAGAAGGTAAGAGGACGAAATGACACCTTCTTGAATGAAACATGCTACAAATTAGCCAACATGCACACATGTAAGACCAGGTAGTGTTGGGGTTGGCCATCCCTTCTGTATAGCAATAATCTGTTCTTGTAAACTGAGTTTCCTAAATTTTCCATAATATATAATGTTTTCACTTCCATTCATTGTTGAATAATTGCACAAATTAACAATTATAAGGAAATTCACCTCGCAGCATTTTTCGAGCACACTACAGCATCACACGTGTTCGAAGAGACTAAAGCTACTAATATGTAATCGGAACCGCGGAAATTGGAAATAATCTGAGTTTAAAAATAATGTAGTTTGGAATACCTACTTTCAATTTCAAATATATTTATACAAAACGGACAACTTGGCTGTTTCCCTGTCTAGTACACAATGAATGGAAGTGAATTTCAGGGGCCAAAAATATCTGCGATACTAACGTAGAACTACTTCCTTTTTCGATGAAAGCTTTCATCGTATGATGACGCAGAATATCTGCATGGAAATATCATATGTACTTCGGTACATTATAATAATATATACTTTTTGTTTTACAAAACCCGACTTTAACTTTCAAATATCCTTGAAAGTTTCAAACGATGAATAATACCCTATATAAAGTGCAATGAATAATATTTTTTATTTATAATTTTAAAAAAAAGTTTATATGGTGTCTTTCATAGCTTTGCGTTAAAACTGTTTTATTGTGCCTCCTCCTAGATGTGTTATAGTCTGATTGAATTCACCATCGTTAGATGGCAGCGGTAGCGAGCTTGCTGCACGACCAGTAGGTTTCTATTTCCCGCCCATGCGCTGATTCCTCCCTCACTGTTTATTTACTTGCTTTAAAACTCTGCTTCTTTCTCTGGCCGCTAGTGCGCTGTTGTCTATGTGTGTTAACTGCAGTAAAGGAGGAATGGATTGGCTTTCCTCCACACAAACTATCTCGCATCTTTCTCACAGTTTTCTAGCAATACATGAGCGCGCATCGTTTAAAACTCGATCAACCGAGGTTTTCTTATAGCTGTGAACTTTAAAATTATAGAATCTTCCTTGAATTTCAAGGCACAAATTTTATTTGGTATTTACTTTCAAAAGAAGAAAAATGTGAGGAGGACGTTCCTCCCTTCCCTCGCCCGAGGAACCGCCACTGACTGACGTTGCTATACGTACAGTATTAATGTCCGCTTGGAATAGACCATGTTCAGCATCAGTAATAATGTTCACTTTATCTTCCAATATAGACACTTTACAATTCGAAATCTTGATGTTCATAATTCAAAACTTGAATCTAACCTGATCATGTAGGCAGTAGGCACTGCGAGAGGGAGGGTTAAGAACCATTATACTGTAATCCTTCTTGTATTTACCCTTTGGTCACCATTCTACTTCCTTTTCAAAAGAAATCACTTTATCTTCCTACTCTTCTAATAACCTCTCAAAGGAGTCAGAACTAATCCTTCCTACACTATTCTCTTTAATATGTTCTAATTTGTCCTTTCTTTGTCTTTCAATGCACTTAAGGAGTAGCAGGTATGAAATTTTGCTCTAAACATGTTCATGGAAGTGTGTATGAGACAATATTTTCGCAAATTACCATTTTAGTCGCTTTAAAATTACATTTTCTTGGGGAAGTTCTAGTTTTAGGTTCACTATAAGCGAAGTGAGGGTTCACTATAAACGGAAATATTAATGTACTTTTTAATGTATGCGGGTCGGGACCAACGAATTAGATTCACTATAACCGAATGTTCACTATAACCAAGTTCACTATATCCAGAGTTGACTGTATTATTTTTGTTTTCTTTGAAGATTCAAACTGTACATACTTACAGCACGAATGGCCGTACGGGCTCGTGCGAAGAATCTTGTGTACATGAGTTTGTATAATTGTGTATCAATAAATGCACTTCATTCATTCATTAATTTTAAAAAAACATTCGAAGTAATATTGATATTGTGCAATTGCGTAGGCATATACACATGCAAGAAAGTATTTTCCACTCTTCACTCATTAAAAAGATTGTACCACTATCCAGATAAATTAAAGCAGACGCTTGTACAGACTCTTATTATGCCTCATTTCGATTATTGTGATGCTTTATTCAGTGATCTCAGGGTGGATTTATCCCAGAAACTGCAACGTGTTCATAATGCGTGTGTTCGTTTCATTTGTAATGTCCGCTACTACGATCACATTTCGCCTTCTTTCGATAAATTATTGTGGCTCAGGTTAAATGAGAGGAGAAAGTTACATTCACTTTCTCTCTTATACCGAATTTTGCACACCTCTACTCCCTCTTACTTATCTGTCCGATGCCACAATCTTTCTCGGTATCATAACTTAAATACTCGATCACAATATGATAACACGCTAGAAATACCACTCCACACATCATCTCTTTATTCTTCATCTTTCACTGTTGATACTTCTCTTCACTGGAATTCTCTGCCGCCTGAAGTCAAGGGCTGCCGAACTTTAATTTCTTTGAAATGTAAATTAGAAAAATATCTTATGATGAGTTGCCAGACTTAACGCGTTGCAAATATTTAATGGAATGTGTTCCACTGTATTTGTTTTTATTTCTTTTGTTTCTTATTTTTATTATCTAAATCGTGTTTATTTATCACTTAACGCCAATTTTTTTAATTGAATTATCGGCTTCTGTTTTTATGTGATTCGTATTTGATTAATATGTATTTCACTGTGTTTATTTTTATTTTATGAGGTAAATTTTATGTAACTACCTCTTTTGATCTCATTATGTATACCTAAATTGTATCAGTATGTAATTACTTAATTCCGATCCAGTTTTATGTTCAACTGTGTAAGCAAGTTTTAATCCTGGTTGAGTGTAAGAGAAGGCCTTACGGTCTTAACTCTGCCAGGTTAAATAAAGCCATTATTATTATTATTATTATTATTATTATTATTATTATTATTATATCCGGTGATTGGTGTTGATTAATATCAGAGAATTTCTGTTTAGTTCATAAACTTATCTTTGGTAACTGAAGTCTTATTACATAGAAGAACATTTGTTTTGCAAAATATATATATATATATATGCGTTCCTCAGTTGTCAGGCCAACGATTTTAACACGCCGCCACACAGTGGTCCAAAATCCATATTTAGGACAAATGTAGAAAAGTGATATATAAAAAAAAACTCTTAAATAATTATTTTCCTATATAACTGAGTAACACTGAATTGATTATTTTAATGAGCGGATGTGGCAGCAGAGCGAGATAAGCCGGTAACATGCTACATTTCGCCACCCAGCATTCTTACTTAGTAAGTGCCGCGAGTCTGCCGTTTTCTTTGTGCTGTAACTCTGTCGTAAGTGCTCGATTTCCTTGAACATCTCAAGTAGTTCTTTAGGTATGTAATACTGTTTACTTTTGTTACATTTAATGTTGTTATAGCATGTCAAATGAGCATGAATGATGGACACGGGACAAAATATAAATAATTGATTGCTGACTAGGCTAAGGTAGGGGGGGGGCACTCTCTTTGTTCCGTCCCAAAATGATTTTTTTTGTTCACTTCCTCGAGTATTTATCTCTATTTTAAATAAAGTCTTCAAGTGCGCAGATTTGCGGAAGTAATAAATTATGCTCACTATTCTTTCGAGGTGCAGTAATGTAATTTCTCTGGATTGTAGTTATTTAAATATCTGAGAACGGAATCTGCTCCCGAAATACAATTCAGAGAATGCAAGATGACAGCCTCTTAATTATGTATCAAATAAGCTTCCAGAGTGACCAAAAGATGCAGTAGTCCCTTTTTGCTCTTAAGATAAGTTAACGTTGGAGAGCAAGAGGATGAAGAATATTAGTTTTTTAACGAAAGGAACTTTGGCTTAGTGAGCTACATATTAAATTAGTTTTTCATAGTGATAGTAATGAAAATTTAGAGAAAATTTATCTCTGGATTCTTTTTATATTTTAGTAGGTTATTTTACGACGCTTTATCAACAGCTTAGGTTATTTAGCATCTGAATGAGTTGAAAGTGATAATGCCGGTGAACTGAGTCCGGGGTCCAACACCCAGTTACCCAGCATTTGCTCATATTGGCTTTAGGGAAAACTCCGGAAAAACCTCAACCAGATAACTTGCCCCGACCGGGATTAGAACCCGGGCCACCTGGTTTCGCGGCTAGATGCGCTAACCGTTACTCCACAGGTGTAGACTCCCTGGAAAATGTTGTGGCTGCCCAAGAAAGCTTTTCCATTACAGAAAGTATGAGATCGAAATACAATCCAGGGAATTCGAGCTTCTATATGCATACAAAACAAATGTACTACCTGTAACTACTGTATAAAGTTTCATGAAAATCTGTTAGAAGGAAAAGTTGCTAGTTTTGTCTAAATGCATCCCCTATAAGGGACAGTTCCCATTATACCAGGCCTGCACAAACAGCGCTCGCCGAAACGGAGAGGAAGTTACATCATAATGACATAGACTTGCTATGGGTAGAGGAAAGGGAAACGACCACTCAGTTATCTAGTGGAGTGCAGTGTGTACGCCTATTCTCAGTAAATGTTTCACGTTGCTTACCTACTGCTACAGTACAGTATGGAAGAATCTAAAAGACGAAACATAACATTTAACATTTAACCATTTACAGCTCGAACTTATTGATCTTCAGTGTGACCTAAGGGGTAAAGATCGTTTGAAAAATACTACTAGCCTGGTTGAGTTTTACAAGACTAAACATTAGCAATAATATCCACGACTACACAGGCTGGCTGTGAAAATGATTGTTATGTTTGGCTCAACATTTATATTTGTGAGCAACTGTTTTCTATAATCAACTTTAATAAAGGCAGATATCGAACATCTGTAACTGATGTTTCATTATGATCAGTAGGCTACTGTTCCTTTCAGCTGCCAACAGCATAAAACCTCGTTTTGATGAAGAATATAACAAAATGATATTGTGCATTTAAGTAGCTATAGAATTTCTATTACTTCTGTAAAATAAATAATTCTTTATTAATTAATAATAGTCCAAGATAGTTTTTCAAACACTGAACGGGAATTCATTTCATAAGGACTCGTAATAGTACTTCCTTTTGTGTATATTTTGTACGAGATCACCCCTTCTTCCAGTCCACCCTTATACGGAGCCCAGCTAATATCTGCATTCCGCTCATGTCCTGTGAGCCGGCTCGGAGAGCGCAAACCTTGTGCAGGCCTGCCTTATACCAACGTAATCAGAGTTTGTATACAAAACAAATGTACTAACTGCAACTACCGCATAAAATTTCATGAAAATCTGTTAGATAGCAGAAAACTTAATAATTTTGTCTAATTTCGCCCTCTACAAGAGGCAGTTCCCCTTACACCACGTAATGAAAGCTTGTATGCAACTAATATATAAAATTAATAAAAAGGTTAAATTATGAACAAAATGATTGTGACATTTATTTCTAAATGCTCTATATTAATATGAATTAACACCATATAATTTATTAAAGTTACACTCAATGTCATATTATAAATAAACATGCAATAGTGATCCAATAATAACGCTCTTAGAAAATAACTTCAGTATTGAGATGTACGGACACCATTAAATTAATGACAGTTGTAACAGTAACAAATTAATAGGTATAAATAAAATTAAATATTACAGTTGAGAAATTGTTGAGAGATGAAATTTGAACCACTGTCCCGAATATTCAGTATCCGTCCCAACAGATGGCTTATCTGTTAAGTATAAATTTGATTAATAATGAAGACAATAACAATCACAGTTTTTGAATGCTGATTGTAAGAGTAATACATTTTAACCCGTAGGCATACGCGCTGGGGTAAAAAATACCCAGGCGTTGTTTTATTTGTTGGCAACATTGTCCATCAATTTTAAATTCATCCCGCGTTTTCAGTATCTTCTTTCAGATCTTTTTGCATTGTTGTACGTATGATAGAGTTAGTTTTCTTGTGGCTGCACAAGTTTACACATGTTTATACAAAGACCGGGTAAGAAATACCCCGCGCGTGTGCGTAAGAAGCAGTCGTAGTGAATAATTTTGATAGTGTTCCCTCTGTATTTTACATTTCAAAATGGACTTAGGAACTGGCTCTTGGATTGGTGAAAAATCATTTGGCTCATCGGTTGACATTGAAGAATTTGCCTTTGGAAATCAGATCCACTATTCGATGAATGAATGTTGTGGAGGAACTAACCCAAGCAACACAGAAACGAATGAACATGTCCTGAAGTCGATGTGAGGTATGTCCTGGGAAGAAGGATCGCAAAACTAATACTTCATGCCATAAGTGCAACAAGATGATTTGTAAAGAACATTCGGTGCCTTTTTGTGAGGAGTGTGCTGATACCAGAAGTGGTGATATTGAGTGAGTGGACGAGTGACGCCCATAAATAATATTTCTTTCATTTTTACATTTGTATTAGCATTGATATTAAAAAAAATATAATATTGTGGTGTTTTTCTGTGGAAGACTTTCACTCGAAGTTAGTATTCGTATAATAAATTGTTAAATTAAAAAAAGTGTTCAAATTACTTTAAAATATTCCTAACAATTATAAAATTATAGCATTTCAGTATTAATTATATTTTGATTTTAGTAACACTTTATTTATTTTGGGGTAAAAAATATCCAACGCGTGTGCTATCGCTTAAAATAAAGTGCGTGTGCTGGCGGGTTAAACAACTCCTTTCTGACTTCAAGAGCAAGGTGTGAGCACATCTTACAAAAATTTCCACAAATCTATTACTAAAACAAAATACCTTGATAAAATTCTAACATAAACTATAGTGACACAACACAACATAGACCAAATAAGACTAGGTAAAGTGTAAATTAAAATACTACTAAACTATTGCAAAAATAGCTGACAGGAACTTACATTACTTGTGGGATCTTTCGTAATAACTTGCGACTTCGTCTTCCTTGTTGTATACTCAAGACCACTATCTCTCAGCGACATTCGTGACACATCTTTCCACTTATTAATATTAATTTGTCTGGATAATTTTTTTTTTAGATTTATTAGTTCAATTTTTATTGTACCTGAGTTTTTGAATGTACTTCACTCCCACCCCTTCTACTAATGAAGTCAATATCTACCGTAGAAATCGTCACTGTATTGCAGTCGTTAATTTTACGTAATAGATCAACCGAAACCTGATACACAGAGTTCAAGTACCCAGTATTCGTAAAGAGAACAAACTCCCGTGCAATAACTCCCGATACGATGTAAACAACTGGATACGCTAGAAGTGACTAGTGACTTAGACCGTTGTTCCAACCAAGAAATTCACGTTTGTAACTCGTATAGAAGTACCTCTGATACAGATATTGAAGAACAATTTTTGTGACATCTGTGTAAGACTATACAGAATATTATTTCATTAAAAACTCGATTTTGAAAAATTGTAACAGAGACCGTTATTCGGCGCAACGCTTCAATTGTCCTTAACTCCTGCTTATTTAATGTGAGAAGCTCTCTAGCTCTTTTATCAGGATAGATTATAAATCTTTTCGCATAGATAACATAAGAAAATGATTCCAATAATTAATTTTTGTTTTCTGTTCCCAGCATTTTACCTTAGGCCTACGCATAAGGTAAGTTTCTGGTACACCACAGAATGACTCTGAAACAATTAAATGTATGTTAGCCCCTTTCATGGCAAGATTGTCCGCTTTCCCGTTGCTGTCAATATCTCCGTGTCCTGGCATCCACATAAAAGTTATTTTGTTGTGTTGGCCACTTGATTATATATTGAGAAACAGTTCAAAACTAGTACGAGTATCAAGAGCTTTCAGCGCAGAATAGCTGTCTGATAGGAAATATATAGGGATATCATTTTATTTTTAGTTCAATTTTTATTGTACCTGAGTTTTTGAATGTACTTCACTCCCACCTCTTCTACTAATGAAGTTCCAACTGTCCTCCACACAGAACCAAGGCCGCATATAGTAAACAGCACTGAGTTGGTGAGTATAGTACGTTCCAGGAATAAAAAAAAATTATATTTTATTTAACGACGCTCGCAACTGCAGAGGTTATATCAGCGCCGCCGGATGTGCCGGAATTTTGTAACGCAGGAGTTCTTTTACATGCCAGTAAATCTACTGGCATGAGCCTGTCGCATTTAAGCACACTTAAATGCCATCGACCTGGCCCGGGATCGAACCCGCAACCTTGGGCATAGAAGGCCAGCGCTATACCAACTTGCCAACCAGTTCCAGAAATATGTTCGCGTTTTCCAGTGACGAAAGAGCTTTCAATATTGAATCATATTTTCGCACAGGTACTGTCCGTTTACCTACGTCGCATCCCGATTTCCCCCACCTGCTTCTGCACGCCCCACTGTAAAAGCTGGGCTGTCTTAGCTCTTTTCTGAAAACATTAATTTCTGTTAGGAATTTGACGTTTACGTAATACTATACAACTGTTTAAAATAACTTAAATAAAAGGGCCTCGTTAAGTAATTAACTGTTACGTGATTTCTCCCCTTTCTACGATCCTGCGGCATAACCACTTGGACGGACAGTAGATAGCATGTCTGAGTAATTTTATCCGTGCGGGTCGGGCAGAAGTGAAGATTGAATTTACAGTACGTAAGGTACTCTTTTATAGAGTAGGTACACAATTATTTCAACATGAGTTACTAGTACGAAGGACGAAACTGGTAATTGGAATTAGATGCAATAATCATAGTGCGATAATATACACAAAAGAACTGAAACCTGTATCGAAATGAACGGCCACCATTTTCAAAAATGTGTTTAAATATCCATATTATGATTATTTTTCAATTTAACTTTATTCTCTACATTGTACGCTAATATGCTGTAGACAGTATAATATGCACTGCATAATGAATACGTTCGCATGGACAGCTCAGTTCGTGAGTAAAAATACTTATTCTTAATACAGTACTGCATTTTGATTAAACAAAAACGTAATGAAAATTATCGAACTCAAAATCGCGATATTTCCTAGATTACGCAAATAGATGAAGTACTTTTCTTCCCTCCTATATCTAGTAAAGTGATTTGTTTGTGTTTTACGCCAGTATCATCGAACTCCAGGAAGGGGGTAGCGAACGGTGTTTCCGGTTCTCTAGAGGTATAGCCAGGTTAATATTAAAAATGTTAGCAAAAATAAAATGATGTCCCTGTATGTTTGCACGAAGTTCTATGGCGTGCAATTACACCTAAAAAATGGAGGCAGTTGTTCCTAGGGATTTTGCAGTGCTATACCCTAACAAACCCAATCCAACTTTTTTATCCATTTTTTATTCATCTGTGTAACAGATGAGTGCTTCTTTTTCAAATTTAGGGCCACCATTATTCCATATGGTCTATTTCGATCAGTTATGATCACTTCGAAGGAATGACCAATATTTATCTTTTTGGATATATTGTCCAATATGTTAATAAAGTTGTAAATTGTAAATTATTTTTTATTTAATAACGCACACACTGCCGAGGTTATATCAGCGTTGTCGGTGTGCCCGAATTTTATCCCGCAGGAGTTCTTTTACATGTCAGCAAATCTACTGACATAAGCCTGTCGTATTTAAAGACACGTAAATGACAAATCTAGATTTCAGGTATAACTCCCTGTAAACTGTTCGTGAACAGAAAACCACAATTTAAGTCACACGGAGATAGTGTGCATTCGAAGTTGGTTGCTTGACGGTTGTCAGCCCACTTTGAGGTCTGTGGATATAGAGGGAGAAATTGTGTCGGTGGCGGGTAGAGTTCCCGGGTAGCTCAGTTGGTAGAGCATTGGTACATTAAACCAAATGTCTCGGGTTCGATGCCCGCCCCCGGAACAATTTTTCCCTCCAAATTATTCATAAGTAAATGACATCAGTCTGGACCCGAATCGAAATTTATGAGCGGAATTGCGATGTAACATTTTTGTTCCTCCTGCACAGTTAGCAGATTGCAACATAGACCTTTATTCGGCCCAACGCTTCAATTTTAGGCCTTCTCTCTGGACATTTCCCTCTTAGAGATCATCTTTTTAAAATGGATAAAAGTAATGTGAACATTTTGTCGCTGCTGTGATTACAACAATGAAACAGCGGTGCACATAGTTTGCGATTGTTAAGCTATTGCTCGTCAAAGACAATAGCATTGAGTTTACTCCTACCCCTTGACTGATGAGGTTATTGATATTGCCCCCAGAAAACCGTTTTGCTTCATTAGGAGTATTAAATCAAACTGGAAGTCAGAAAAAAGAGAGAAAGCTACGTGCAATAGATATTTAAGGTCGCAGTGCAGAGAAGCCGTGCGGGCTTTTACAGTACGATTATTTAGTCCTGACAGTCGCCGGAGATGTGCGCGTGGGACAGGCGAGTCCATTTAAGCTGGTTCAGACGGTGCGTGTTTCTGTGATGGATTCCAATGTGGCTCCGCGGATGGGTAGCCTGCGTGCTGACTGGCTGGCTCCCGTGTTGGCTACGGTGATAGTAGTTGTTCACAAGGAGCTGGTTCTTTTCACAGTTCAAATTGCAAAATCATCTGCTGCTTCATCTGTTGCCAACACTCATGGTCAGAAAGAAACTAAACTGTGAGTGGAAAACAACTAAAGTCCTACATTAACGGTAGTAAATGTCGTAATAAAGTAATTAAGCCATAAGTGCAAAACAGCTAAAGTCCGATATTTAATTGTTGTTTCTTAAAACTGAAGAATATAGAAAAAACAGGTTTAGTTGGAAAACAACCAACATGGCGACATGATTTCAGTGGTGATATTATATGATCATCTTTGGTTTCCAGCCTGCAAACCATCACGAAAAATAGCAAGGAACCTACCCTCGAAATTCAGCAAGCTAGCCATCCACGGAGCCACCAGAGCGCATTACTTCCGGTGAGTGACCACGCAGGCGGCCCATCCGCGCAGCCACCTTGGAATCTATCACAGAAACACGTACCGTCTGAACCGGGCTTTAGTCACGCCAAGGGGTGATTGGGTTATTCACTCGCTTGCCTTTACCGACCGCTCGCCCTATCTCTATTCCGGAACTCTCCCTACTCCTCCTATTACTTCCCCTCTTTCGCGTCGCTGAGCTGTCAGGACTAAATAATCGGTCTATACAATCTGATTCGGAGCGAGTGATGTATTTCTCTTAGTCTTATTTCCGAAACGCCATTTAACGTTACCGTTCAAAGAATCAATCTGTTTTGAGGTTGTCAGATATTTTTAGTTCTCATTGGAAAGTTGTGTTCACACGTGTTATGTATTCCTCGTCACGAAGTGGTGGTATTGTGGTCGTGTTAAATACATACAAATTGCACCAGTGTCAGCGCAGTGGTCGTCCCAGTAAATATTGTTCGTCGATTAATTACTTGTTTTGTCCGTGTTCTACTTCGCCACCGAGCGTAATCACTGGCACACTGCAAATCCATCAGCATTGGAACAGCGTTATATTGAAGTTCCCGAAGGACAAGCGAAATTATGTTGGAAATTCACTCGATTAATAAACTGTCTCGGATAATTTTTCTGATATCTTGCTGTAATCCAGGCATAGCATAGGTCTTCGATTCAGGAAAATTAACGAATCAGAAAATATGTGTCCATAAACGGTAATTACATTTTGACGAGGAACATCTGTATTCGACTACAAAAAGAGAGAAGTTGTAACTTTCTGACGTAGATTAATATTTAACATAAAATCAAAATTGAAGAGCTATTATATTCAGGAATGCACCCCTGAGCACGAGATCTACTTTTTCAGGGGTGAGCTAAAGTTTTATCTGTTTATATTATATCTCATGTTACAATTATTAGGAAAATAAGTATATAAATAAATAAATAAATAAATAAATAAATAAATAAATTAATTAATTAATTAATTAATTAATTAATGGGAGTCTGCACACCGAATTTTGGCAAAAAATTACATTTTGGTTTTTATCGTTTTCGGTAGTTTAATATGTGTATAATAATAATGTGATTTTATTCTTCTATTTGTCAGCTTTTAGCCCTATCTTAGCAAAATGTTACAGTAAGTTTTAATGCAGAATATAGTAATGTCATAAGAGGCCTGAGATTTGCCAATAAATCCACGAACCAGCTCGTAGGTCTTGGGTTTATTTGGAAAATGTCAGACCTCGAGTGACATTTATTAGGACTATTTCGTGAATAAAATGAAACTGAAAATAATAAATCCCCAAAATTCGCTTACCAAACTTTAATAATAGTATATTTATCAATACTTAACCTCTTCAGACATTGTGAAGTCGAAATAGATGAATAACGATTACTGCAATAAAAAAATTGAATGTTATTCAACAATGCCAATTGAGAAAAGCGAAATAAAGGTTTAATAAATGTTAATTTTATAAACTGCGCTTTTCTCTTGTCATCATAATAGAAATATATTTTCATTATTTAATGAAATCATAATTTAATTTAAACATTTTATAGTATAATTACAAATAATCTGATTAATACATTAATTAAATGAACAATTATTATGAAGGAGTCATTTTCTTTAGATACAATGGGTATGGAATTAGAAGATAAAGATGTAGATGTGGAAGTAGGATTTCGCACTTTATTTAGTACAATGGATTCATCCCATCGATTTACTTGGAAACAGTTGACGACACTGACTAAACAAAGGAACGACCATGCGATAAATTTATTAAGTCATCTGTGAGATTAGATTCCATGATTGTGAAAACGTCAATATTATGCTTTGTTAACATGAGCATTAATTCTGTCCTTTTCGCTTGGGAAAGCCCTCCTGCATTCCACTGCAAGATATTTAACTTTATGGGTCCATTCTTAAAAGAACGATTTGATGTGTGGTTGTGTGTCATTTTGTAGATCTTTTTGTCGCTAGTAAGCGTCCAGGGTGCACCACGAGGAGGTACATCTACATCGCACCCCCCATGCGATAAATTGATAGTGATAAATCGAACTGCATAAATTATCGCGATGTATGACTGTGATTGGTTGGAATTCAAAATTTCATTACACTTCATTGGCCGAAAATGGAATGACGTCATATAAAAGGAACAGTCAACGATTTTTTTTTGCCAACCGCTCAGTGAAATTTTCAATTTCTTCAGCCGAATCTATACATAAAAATATGTTACATATGCCCTATTTTTCCTACATTTGTATCTTTTATCATTTCTACAATAAGTGTCTCCAAAATTGAGGAATTTAACATTAACATTTAGATAATTATGGAAACTTTGACATCATTTTTCTTCATTTTCTTATTTTTGTAACATTTGTGCACTTTTCTTAGAAAGTATTGTACCCAGAAGGCTGAAATTAATACACAATATCAATGTGATGGAATTTTACATAGTAGGTTAAAAATTGAGATTATTATAACTTGAGCAGAAATATAAAATAATTTGTTGTAATTCTTAATGCAAAAAAAATGTCATCGAAGAAAAAAATTTTTTTTGTCAACCTCTCGGTGGAATTATAAATTTATTTAACCAGTTGTATACATAAAGGTACATATGTCCTAAATTTTCTACGTTTGTGTATTTTATAACGTCTGAGAAAAGTGCACCCAAAATTGACAAATTTAACATTGTAAGATGCGGACGTACATTTCCCCTTATTGGGAAAAGTGTGGAGCATCTATCCGGCAATAGACAAAATGGACAAAATAACGAATGAAGCTGTGCTAGGAAAAGAGGGTGAAGAAGAATAATGCTGAAGCTGGCCAGGAAGAGAAAAAGAAATTCGTTTTGTCCGAGGCTTCAAAGAACCTGCTTACTGAATGATCTACTTGATCAACGCTCGGTTTACAGTGAAGTTCTGCCCTTGGGCAGAAAACTGTGAATGAATGTACATACCTACATAAGTACAGACATAAGTGTATCTTTGAGTGGAACGGAATTTCGGAGGGGGCTCTATGATCCAGTACTGAGACCTTGGAAGATCTATTGCTCTAACCGTCTGGCTAGGCACATTCTCAAACCAAGACCGGCTGACTACACTAAGATTCTCTGTGTATCCATGTTCCGAGCAGGCAACTCCACTCGTCTGAAGGCCAGCTCCCTCTGCTCGTTGTCATCCGGCGTTCGGGGAATGCTATAGAATGATAAATTGGAGCAAATTTGATGGAATTACGTATATAGAAACCTAATATGGGAAAACGGGAGAACCACGAGAAAACCCTAACTGCGACCTTGTCCATCACTATGAAATATCGACCGGGAGTCGAAACCAGACCGCCTGCGTGACAGAAGGTAAAACCACTTATCCACCGTACATACATACATACATACATACATACATACATACATACATACATACATACAGGGACATCATTTTATTTTTACTTCAATTTTTATTGCATCTGACTTTTTAATGTACTTCGCTCCCACCCCTTCTACTAATGAAGTTCAACCGTCCTCCACTCAGATCCAAGACCGCATATACAGTCATAGTAGCCTTACGGTCACAGTAAGCAGTACGTTCCAGAAATATGTTCGCATTTTCCAGTGAGCTTTCAATATTGCATCATTTTCGCACAGGTACTGTCGTCCATTTGCATACGTCGCATTCCGGTTTTCCCCACCTGCTTCTATTCGCCTCCCTGTAAAGGCTAGTGGATGGGCTGTCTTAGCTCCCTTCTGAGAACATTAATTTCTGTTAGGAATTGGACGTATACGTAATATTATACCCATACAACTGTTTAAAATAACTTAAATAAAAGGGCCTCGTTAAGTAATTAACTGTCACGTGATTGCCCCCCTTTCTACGATCCTACCACATAACCATTTGGACGGACAGTAGATAGCATGTCTGAGTAATTTTATCTTTTCGGATCGAGCAGAAGTGAAGATTGAATTTACAGTACGTAAGGTACTCTTTTACAGAGTAGGTACAGAATTATTTCAACACGAGTTACTAGTACGAAGGACGGATCTGGTAATTGGAATTACACACATTAGAACTGTAGCCTGTATCGAAATGAACGGCCACCATTTTGAAAAATGTGTTTAAATATCCATATTATGATTATTTTTCAATTTAACTTCATTCTCTAAAATGTACGCTAATGTGTGTAGACAGTATAATATACACTGCATAATGAATACGTTCGCATGTACAGCTCATTTCGTGAGTAAAAACACTCATTGTTAATACTGTACTGTATTTTGATTAAACAAACACATAAAGAAAATTATCAAACTCAAAGCGTGATATTTCTTCGTTTACGTAAATAGATGAACTACTTTTCTTCCCTCCTATACCCAGTAAAGTGATTTGTTTGTATATTACGCCAGTATCATGGAACTCCAGTCGTGGAATGGGATAGCACCGTTGATCCAAAGGTATAGCCAGGTTAATATTAGAAATGTTAGTAAAAATAAAATTATGTCCCTGTACATACATAATACATACATTGTTTCAATTTATTTCCGTGAAGTTTTCGAAATTCCTCTTTTCTCACTATTGATGTTTCATGTAATTTTGCTCGCAAAGTATAAAAAGCGTCCTAAACGTCAGTATTATGACTGTGCCAAATGTTGACTGTATAATTTCAATGAACGTTTGGGAGGGTCGGCCATAAAATAGAGATTAATATGGAACAGGCAAACTCTCTGTGTCAGCACTTTTAACAGAATTATCTCTCCACCACATGAAGCCCTGCAGAATTAGCTGTCGGAGTGTGTATGAATCTATTACTTTATTTTTGGACCCTTCTCCAATTGATGGTGATAAAAACTTCATTTCAGTGAAATTCTTCATCTATTGCATTATTGTGTGTACTCGCGGTACATCTCTCTGCTATAAATAAAGCTAAGTACGAGTAGTTGAAAATACCAAATAATTTGGAAAGTTTTATTCCCTTCGAATGTAAAGCATTAGATTTAGAACGGAAATCTCTACCATACAACAACTTATACAGGGAAATAATTTTATTTTTACTTCAATTTTTATTGTACCTGAGTTTTTGAATGTACTTCACTCCCACCCCTTCTACTAATGAAGTTCAACCGTCCTCCACACAGATCCAAGACCGCATATACAGTCATAGTAGCCTTACGGTCATAGTAAACAGTACGTTCCAAAAATATGTTCGCGTTTTCCAGTGACGAAAGAGCTTTCTATATTGAATCATTTTCGCACAGGTACTGTCGTCCATTTGCCTACGTCGTATCCCGGTTTCCCCCACTAGTTTTATTCGCCAGCTAGTGGTTGGGCTGTCTTAGCTCTTTTCTGAGAACATTAATTTCTGTTAGGAATTGGACGTCTACGTAATATTATACACCTGTTTAAAATGACTAAAATAAAAGAGCCTCGTTAAGTAATTAACTGTCACGTGATTTCCTCCCTTGCTATGGCCCTACGACATAACCTCTTGGACGGACAGTAGATAGTATGTGTGAGTAATTTTATCTTTTCGGGTCGGGCGGAAGTGAAGATTGAATTTACACTGCATAAGGTACTCTTTTATAGAGTAGGTACAGAATTATTTCAACATGAGTTACTAGTACGAAGGACGAAACTGCTAATTGGGATTAGGAACAATAGTCTATAGTGCGATATTATGCGAAAAAGAACCGAAGCCTGTATCGAAATGAACGGCCACTATTTTCAAAATTGTGTTTAAATATCCATATTATGATTATTTTTCAATTTAACTTCATTCTCTAGATTGTACGCTAATGTGCTGTTGACAGTATAATGTACACTACATAATGAATACGTCCACATGGACAGCTCACTTCGTGAGTAAAAACAGTCATTATTAATACTGTACTGTATTTTGATTAAACAAGAACCTAATGAAAATTATCAAAGTCAAAGTCGCGATATTTCCTAGTTTACGTAAATGGATGAACTACTTTTCTTCTCTCCTATACCTAGTAAAGTGATTTGTTTGTACATTACGCCAGTATCATCGAACTGCAGTTGTGGAAGGGGGTAGCAAACGGCGTTGATCCACAGGTATAGCCAGGTTAATATTAAAAATGTTAGTAAAAATAAAATGATGTCCCTGTATTAAAAATCAAGTACGAGATAATAGCCTGTAATTAGTGTGTATATAATATAGTCTGAACCGAAATATACCAAAAGAACTTCTGGTGATTATTGAGTACACTTAACAAACAATTTTAGGTACAAAACTAAAGGGTAGCTGGATATTTTACGACGCTTTCTCAACTGCTAGGATTGTCTCTAGCATCCGAGTGAAATGAAGGTGATAATGCCGGCGAAATGAGTCCACACTCCAACGCCGAAAGTTACCCAGCATTTGCCCTTAATGGGTTTAGGGTAAACCCCGGAAAAAATCTCAACCAGTTAACTTTTCCCAACCAGAATTTGAACCTGGGCCCGCTAGTTTCACGGTAATACGTGCTAATCGTTACTCCACAGCGGTGGACAAATAAGGGTTAGAAAACAATTATTCGCAAGATAACAGCTTTTATGTATCCTTATATTTTGAAAACTATTTGCTTTTTGTTTACTTTACGTGGTAATTAGCAAAAAAGTTATTTGCAGCTTTAATAAATTAAATGTTACTATAAATATAAACGGATGAAAAGTTACTGACTTGAAATATTAGCTGTAAGTGAGAATATAATTGATAAATTTTTTCATCTTCCCCCAAGATAAAATAAAAATATTCTAGCTACCGGCGTAGCTCAGTCGACTGAGGCGTTTGTCTCCCGATCTGACATTGTGCTCAGGTGCGAGTTCGATTCCCGCTTGGACTGTTTACCTGGTTGGGAAAAGGAACCTTTTAATAGAAAAAGGAGCATTTTCTGCGGACCTCTTGAAAAATAACTAAGGAAGAGACTAGTAAAGTGCAATTTATTTTTTTTAGTATTTATTTATTTATTTATTTATTTATTTATTTATTTATTTAACTCTGGTAGAGATAAGGCCGTCAGGCCTTCTCTGCCCCTCTACCATGAGATTCCAACTATAATATGAAGAATAAAATTACAATTAGTACTAAATTTACAATTACAATAAAATTACAATTAATATTAAATTTACAGTTACAAATACAAATAAAATTACTATTAGTATTCAATTTAAAATTACAATTACAATAAAAATCAAAGTACGAAAAGATTACCTGACTAATGAAAGCTAGATAATTTATCATAGGAAAACAAAGAATATTTTATATTTACTGAATTACAAATTAAACCTAGAATAACAAAATTTTATAGTGAAGAAATTACTGGATATTGAAATATTTTGTGATAGATTAAGGAAAGTATTTACAAGAAATCAATTACTGACCAAGTGCCTAGTAAGTTTGCGTTTGAATTCAATTTTATTTCGACAGTTCCTGATGCTAGCAGGTGGCGAATTCCAGAGTCTTGGCAGGGCTATTGTGAAAGAGGATGAGTATGAGGAGGTGCGATGGGATGGTATTGTTAGTATTGTTTCATGGCCAGAGCGTGTGTTCAGATTGTGGTGGGAAGAAAGGTAAGTGGAGCGAGACGACAGGTACGAAGGAATAGAAGAGTTCAAGATTTCGAAGAGAAAGAGAAGTGAATGTAAATTTCTTTTCTTATCTAGTTTAAGCCAATAGAGCGTGTGAATTGGACAGACAGAATAAAAAATGAAGTTGTGTTGGAAAGAGTGCGTGAAGAAAGGATAAAGCTGAAACTGATTAGATAGAGAAAAAGGAATTGGTTGGGTCACTAGCCGAGAAGAAACTGCCTACTGAAGGTTGCACTGGAAGGAATGGTGAACTGGAGAAGAGTTCGTGGTAGAAGAAGACATCAGATGATAGATTAAGATATATGGATCATATGCGGAGACTAAGTGGAAGGCAGAAAATAGGAGAGATTGGAGAATGGAGAATGCTGGGTTTTCAGTGAAAGACCTTCCCTTAGGCAGAACACTATGTATGTATGTATGTATGTATGTATGTATGTATGTATGTATGTATGTATGTATGTATGTATGTATGTATGTATGTATGTATGTATGTATGTATGTATGTATTGTATGTAATGTATGCATACATGCATGCATGCCAGGACCTCAACGAGAGGATTTTTATAACGTGGACCTTATTCTGACTTCTTTAACATCAACATCTGCGAATCTACGAATTTTATACTCATCGTGTACTAACTTCCTAAGCCCCCTGTGAACAGGAACATTGGTGTGTCTACGTCATCTCCCCTTCCTACTGTATTTCAAACCGTCACGGATTCTGAGATGTGATTGGTTGAAATAACTGGACAGGTTAGTACTCGAATATGACCGTTTGTATGGTGAGTAGAAGTTGATTTTCTTCAGTGTTTTCTGTTTGTTTAGGGCATTGACTGATATTTGATTATCTACTTGTAATATTCGAATTTCACTATTAATTATCTGGAAACGCGATATTTCAGCTTGTCAAACTTTCGTGTATTATATTGTGTTGTAATAATTTGTGGTGTGGACCGATTTAAAAGATGAGAATTTACTCTGTGAGACCTCATGGACATCAAGGAGACCACATGGACATCAATTTGAAGGTAATACTATAATATTAGTAATACTGTATTTTACCAATGGTAGGATCCAAGGAAGAGTCGGTGTTTTCCGATCAAGAAGTTGGATGACGTAATAGGCCTATATGACGTTACATATTTCTGCACTTTACATTGCAAGTACGAAAAACTGTTGTAATAAAAATTTGGCAATTTAACTTACCTAAACAAAGTTAATAGAGTACTAAAGGGAGTAACGTGGAGAATATTTTTTAATATACGTAGGCCTATAGCAAGACAATTGATAGTGCATAAGTATAGTAACGACATCATTCGGATTTTTTATCATATTAGTTCCTTGCACAATGTCAGTTAATTTCTGATATAAGGGCCAACGGAACAAATTGTTGATTTTACAGGAGAGAGAAAAAACATTTTAACAAATTGCCAGTTTAATAATTTATATTAAAAACTACCTTAAAATGGTGGTACAACTCCGTCCTTCAAAGTGTTGCAATGGTTTCAGAATAGATAAGAGAGTTTATTTTTAACTGCCAAGTTACTGTAAAAACTGAGACGTTTGCCCTTCAGGTAGAACGCCGCCATTCTGCAATTCAAAACTCTGAAGTAATTATAGTATGATATTTCAAAGTGCAGTTTTTACTGAATTCAAATTGAAGGTTTTAATTAGCTTCAGAAATGTTCATATTAATATCTTTCGCAAATAATGTTTGAAAAACCTTAAACTTTATTCTAAAATTATAAGTTCGACGACCTTAACCTAATTTTTGAAATCGTAACAATTTACAAAGCTTCTTATTAGAACACAAAACAGCGAATGAAATTGTAACTTATTTGTTGTTGTTGTAGCCTACATTTTAAACATACAGTGGTGATAAATCATATTTATATTGCAATTTATTAGATAATTAACATAGTAACAACAATTCTGTTAGTGAAATTCGCTCATCAAACACGTAGTATAACCAACATTTGCAGATTAAAGAAATTAATTGAAACAAAGAAAATCGCAAAATACAGCATTTTATGAAGAACTGTGTTTTTGGAAGCTATTTTTTGTTTTTATTGCCTCTTTACCAATATTATTTTCTCATTTACGGCCACAATGTAGTCAGAAAACGTCATTTTTTTTTGCATGTTGATGAAACATATGGTATAGAGTCACATAGTCAACATAACTCATTTTATAAAAAATGTTACATTGGTCCTTATGACTATAATGGGACAGTATTCAAACATAATTTTCGGTACCCTGGGATTATTAATTCTTTCTGTACACCTTCTCTCCAATGCACTTAATTGTCTTGCATGTTTTCTATCAATTTGTATATTTAACATTTTTCCCTTATCTTTGCCCCTTAGGTGATGTAATAAGGAATATCCTGCTACTAAGCGTAGAAACCTCATTCCTGATGAACCAGTTTCTCACTTTTGAGTTTTTCCAAGCTTCATACTTAGCTTCCGTGGAGTAATACAGGAATTGCCATTATTTTATAAAATTTTATTGCAATATCTTTCCTTTATTTTACGACCTGATGTTCGATTTATTGTCCCGCATATACAAGAAGATATCAGTTGATAGACGCCATTAAGATATATGAATCGGTCATTGCAGAAAGGGGATAAGTCATGAAATCTTACTTTTGAGATAATCAATAAAAACTGTTTTCTTCTTCAAATACTGGAGCAATCATTATAAATATTTTTTCTTACTTTGTTTATGACTAGTGAAATATAATACATCATGTTAGACATTTGACATCTCAAACACTTTTGTTTAAAGTTGTTTATTCGAACCATGACTTATCCCCTTTCTGCAAGGAATTGTTAAATATGGAAGAAAAAATATATAATTTACAATTTTGGGCTAATGTAATATTTGAAAACAAACTAAATGTTAATAATTATAATGATTACGATGATTTTGTGTGCAATTACTACATTATTCTCACCATTTACATAATTATTTTTGCATTTTAATCATTGTTCCTACTATAGAAATGTACCAATATGTGATTTTATATCACAGTTTTAAATCAAAATTCTACATTTAAACTAACACTCAAAAACTGCATATAGGAGGGCACAATAAAAAATACAATAAAGTACTCCACAATCATTTGTTTCAATTGTTATAGAGTGTATTGTTAAATGTTGGAAGCCTTTGTAGATTCCTTGTCACAAGGTGGCCAGTTCAGGATCTCTTCGTAAAAGGAAGTGTGTTCCAATGGAATGTATTGCCTCACTTTCGATACATCTCCAAGTTTTATTCGTATTAATGGAAATTTTCCCATTGTATACTTTTGTGTAGGCGTTACTATGCGTCCAGAACCTGGTTTTTTCATACAGAATCTGTGTTTCCTCATTTCACTACCAATGAACAAACTGGCAGTCACACATCCTGGATCATCTTTAGAGTAAACAAATTCACTGAATTGTGCTGAAGAAAACATATTCTTATCTTTCCCTTTCTTCCCCAGTGTGTCTAATCAGCAGGTGGTTTTCTTGTAATACTCTGGCCATCAGCATTTAAAAGTCAAAATATCATCAGTAGTAACTGATTCTACAGAAAATCTGTTGTTTATGTTTGCCTGGTGGATTAAGGTATTGTATTCGTCTGGCACATATACCCTGTCTGTCTTCCTTGGTTTGCGCTTCTCTACACCAAAGTTGTGGTCACAGAGAAGAAATGGATGGCCTCGTTGTGGAAAATAATGAATGATTTTGTTAAATCTCCCCATTTGGATCAGTGCAAGCAACAATCGAATTACAGTATGATTTTTATTTTGCCCTCCCTCCACAGTTATCAGAGAAAAGATACAATTCCTTGACTGAAGAAGGGACATTATTTTCAATGTAGTTCAGAAGGAACTTGGAGATTTGTGGCCTATACCTTCATGATAGGAATAGAAATGCGCCGTACGATCTTTCAAATTGTGAATGTTGAAAATTGATGACCCAAAGCTGCGTCTAAACAAACAAAGAATAGTTTTTTACCTACATTGTTCTCCTGTCGTACGGGCTGCTACAGACTTCCCAATGGAATTGACGTTCCAATCCCTTCAGTTTATTTCTCTTATTTATATTTCTGCGGTAGTTAATTTCATTGCGTTTACGTTTGTCACTTACTACTTCTAGCTTATCTGTTATTTTCCTTATCAGCTGATGGGCGCGTAACTTATAGATCCGCGGGACTCAGTTGCATCACGTCGTCAGTCAGTGCAGAAAGAAGGTAAGTCGCTGACTTGTCCCCTTTCTGCAATGACTGCGCTGCTTATGGTACTCTGCTTCGCGTTGAGAATGAGCAAATTTGTCCCATTTCTTTATGAAAATGTGTGTCTAGGTCTGAAGAAAGCAATGGCACTCTTAACTCATTTTCGCGTTTTTCATGACTTATCCCCTTTCTGCAATGACCGATTCATATATGGATCATATACGGAGATTAAAGCAAGGCAAAAAGTAGGAAAGATTGGAGAATGCTGGGTTAGCAGAGAAAGACCTACTCTTGGGCAGAAAACTACTGTATTAATGAATGAATGAATGATGAATGAACATATGAACATGGGCTGAAATTTATGGATCTTGTTTTCACCTCCTACCTAAAAGCCAAATTGGCTAGTCTCTTATGTTGAGACAACTCATCCTGACCAGGTATTTCCGTGGTTTTCCTAAGGCGTTAAGACAAATGTCGGGATGAGCCCTAAAAGAAATGTACCACGGACCTATACGCTCTTCCCCATATATTTCCCGTTTTCTAACAAACGACGTAATGCCCTAGTTCAGAATCTATAAATTGCCTGTTAAATGTGCGAGGTCACTCATTTAGTCGCAATGCGAAAGGACAGGGAACCTTTCAATTTGCAGATTCAGAATTCATGACGTTTCTTCTGACGGTCTTCACCTGCCTTGTCATCGAACAACAGATGACAGAGTCTTCTCGACTCCACTTGCATTGCGAAATGGCAAAGCCCCTTACAATGTGCAAGATAACACCTGCCATCCTAACAGTAAACAAACGAGTATTCTCGACTCCTCCTGCACTGCGAAATGACACAGTTCCTTTCAATGTGCAGATTTACACCAGCCATTTCTTCCTCGTCCAGTCCCGTGATCACTTTGATCACATTTCCGTCCCCTCGCGTATGTGGTACCTAAGAGGTTACGTCCATTTTCGGCTTTCCCCTTCAAAATTTTCTAAGGCTCCTGCAGTGGAGCAGCGTAACCCGGAGTGAGACAAGTGGCCAACAGGCTTGGCGCTCACATATTTAGTTCCTTACAGCACCGAAATCTTTCCAAGGACGCGTTTTGCGTGCCTTTTAAATTTCTCTTCCCAATTCTCCTCTTTCAATTCAATTCAATCTTGTTTTCGATGTCTATATTACGAAAAACTGCAGTTATATAACATCCCAAGTAATTAAACGCATAGGCTTGCTCTAATAACTGTACTTCAATTGAAGGTTTCAGAACTATAGTGGGCTAAGCACCATTTACTAAAACCGTAGAAAACGAGGGTTAAAATGTAATTATTACCATAATTCAATGGAAACATATAGCAAGTTATATAAAGTATACACATTCAAACTAAATGATATGTCAATCTTCATTAAACTATGGTATTCATTTAACTTTAACCCTTGCTTTCTCCGTTTTTAATAAATGGCGCTTGGCACTATGGCTCTGAACCCTTCAATTAGTGCTTTATTTCTTACAGGGGGGGCCTTGGGGGAAGTTGCCGAAGCAGGAATGGTATATGGATTTCTGTTGGCTGTAGGGACCGGTCGTTAAGGGAATCATGTTATTAGGTCGGTGCGCGTAGGCGATCTGTGGCACGCAACTCATTCTGTATCGAGGGTTAGCGCAATAGATTTCAAGAGATCGCAGTGCTGGGCCATCCGTGCCTCTCTCAGTTAAATTCCATACCATTCTTACATAATGTTTTGCTCTGAATATCAACACTTTTGATGTTTGTGAGATATTTTTAGATTGTACAGAGCGTTCGAGGGAAGTTTGTGTCAGTCTCTCGACGTTAGCCTTAAGCGCGATTCGTTCGCTGATCCAACAGCGCGCAGCTGACACAAATCTCTTTAGGACGCTCTGTGTTATTTCATTATAGCATTCACTTTCATTCTCTTTAATTCATATTCTGTTTCTGTTATCGAACTGCATAGAGAATTATATTAAATTCCTTGTCATTAATAAATTGTGAAAGGACTTTATAAACTAATCAGCCAATTTTTCATGGCTCCACCTAAATAAACACTACATAGACACCGGTGTAGCTCAGTTGGCTGAGACACTTGCCTGCCGGAGTTTCGCTCGGGCGTGGGTTCGATTCCCGCTTACGCTGGTGTTTTTTCCGAGGTTTCAACCGTAAGGCGAATATCAGGTAAGCTATGGCGAACATTCATTCTCGTCTTGACATACACACTTTCACGCTATCACTAATCTCATCGACGCTAAATAGAGTAGTTGATTTAGAGTCGTTAAATAACCATTCAAAACGAACCCTAGATAAGATTAGTGAAAGTGTGAAGCCTTGGTCTAACTTTGGAATTATTGCTATCTTTTTCTTCTTAATATCAAATTTTTCGATTCAATTTTAATAGTGCTTTTAATACTCATTATTTTTTATTTAACCCCTTCACACCTGAATTTATATTTAAAAAAACTGGTCACGTAATCATTCTGGGGATCCAAAATTCCCAAATCAAGTCTTCACAGAAAATAAAAATTTGGGGACAATTTTGACCCCTGGGGCCCCAAAATTTTAAATTTTATTTTTAATTAAGGTATAGAAATGTTTCTAAAATAATATTCTCCATTTCTATCACATTGAATTTTTCAAAACATTTGAAAGTATCGAAGACATACCAAAAAATAAAAAAGGAACAATGTACACTATAATGTACATCAGGTCTGAAGAGGTTAATGCATCTACCAATATCTTCCTTTGTATTCCATCATTGGATAATGCCCTTTGTTTACACGCGTGATTTTTATGTAGAGAGATTCGGAGCCCGCTCTTTGTAATGAGAAGAAAGAACTCTATCGTTTCGTAAGGAATATGTCTTTTCGTGACACACAGATACGTCACTATTACAACTTGACTTCATCCTCGGACCTCGATGCTTATTTTCTTCCTGCCTGAATCTCGCATTAACCCGAGCGACACATACAATTCCAAGCTACAGGAGAGCGACCATTTCCCGTGTCAAAGTTGTACAGAGATATAGTGGTCTCAAATTTCTCTCTTCTAACTGGTGCACATTTCTTTTCATATTGAGTTCCATTATCTTCTCTGTTTTACTGTAGATATTTTTATATCCGTGCATTTTTCAATCATGACTTGTTTTTTACCCCACTTTGTTAAGTCTCTCTTCTTAGGTCTCTTTGTTTTCTCTCCATTGTTACCATTGCTGCTTCTTTCTGATAAATTGTAAATTACTGCATTCAAGAATGGACATGTGTTTTTTATCCCACTTTGTTAAGCCTCTCTTCTTAGGTCTCTTTGTTTTCTCTCCATTGTTACCATTGCTGCTTCTTTCTGATAAATTGTAAATTACTGCATTCGAGAATGGACATGTGTTTTTTATCCCACTTTGTTAAGCCTCTTTTCTTAGGTCTCTTTGTTTTCTCTCCATTGTTACCATTGCTGCTTCTTTCTGATAAATTGTAAATTATTGCAATTCTAGAATGGACATGTGTTTTTTATCCCACTTTGTTAAGCCTCTCTTCTTAGGTCTCTTTGTTTTCTCTCCATTGTTACCATTGCTGCTTCTTTCTGATAAATGGTAAATTACTGCATTCAAGAATGGACATATTTTTTTTATCCCACTTTGTTAAGCCTCTCTTCTTAGGTCTCTTTGTTTTCTCTCCATTGATACCATTGCTGCTTCTTTCTGATAAATTGTAAATTACTGCATTCAAGAATGGACATGTGTTTTTTATCCCACTTTGTTAAGCCTCTCTTCTTAGGTTTCTTTGTTTTCTCTCCATTGTTACCATTGCTGCTTCTTTCTGATAAATGGTAAATTACTGCATTCAAGAATGGACATATTTTTTTATCCCACTTTGTTAAGCCTCTCTTCTTAGGTCTCTTTGTTTTCTCTCCATTGTTACCATTGCTGCTTCTTTCTGATAAATTGTAAATTACTGCATTCAAGAATGGACATGTGTTTTTTATCCCACTTTGTTAAGCCTCTCTTCTTAGGTCTCTTTGTTTTCTCTCCATTGTTACCATTGCTGCTTCTTTCTGATAAATTGTAAATTACTGCATTCAAGAATGTACATATGTTTTATCCCACTTTGTTAAGCCTCTCTTCTTAGGTCTATTTGTTTTCTCTCCATTGTTACCATTGCTGCTTCTTTCTGATAAATTGTAAATTACTGCAATTCTAGAATGGACATATGTTTTTTATCCCACTTTGTTAAGACTCTCTTCTTAGGTCTCTTTGTTTTGTCTCCATTGTTACCATTGCTGCTTCTTTCTGATAAATGGTAAATTACTGCATTCAAGAATGGACATATTTTTTTTATCCCACTTTGTTAAGCCTCTCTTCTTAGGTCTCTTTGTTTTCTCTCCATTGTTACCATTGCTGCTTCTTTCTGATAAATTGTAAATTACTGCATTCAAGAATGGACATGTGTTTTTATCCCACTTTGTTAAGCCTCTCTTCTTAGGCTTCTTTGTTTTCTCTCCATTGTTACCATTGCTGCTTCTTTCTGATAAATTGTAAATTACTGCAATTCAAGAATGTACATATGTTTTTATCCCACTTTGTTAAGCCTCTCTTCTTAGTTCTCTTTGTTTTCTCTCCATTGTTACCATTGCTGCTTCTTTCTGATAAATTGTAAATTACTGCATTCAAGAATGGACATGTGTTTTTTATCCCACTTTGTTAAGCCTCTCTTCTTAGGTCTCTTTGTTTCCTCTCCATTGTTACCATTGCTGCTTCTTTCTGATAAATTGTAAATTACTCCATTCAAGAATGGACATGTGTTCATATTGCCATTTGATCTCATTTTTCCCTGTGTAACTTCCTAATACTTGAGTTTTGAAACAGATTAACGTTATGTGTTTTCTTCACTTTTCTTTGTTTTGAATTTTCTCATTCTCTTAGAGAGTGTAATTCTAGTTATTAATATGCAATGATTTGATTGTAGGCTTACATAAATTAATCTACATACATGTTTTCCAATATGTTGTTTATTGGGTTATTTTACGACGCTGTATCAACATCTAGGTTATTTAGCGTCTGAATGAAATGAAGGTGATAATGCCGGTGAAATGAGTCCGGGGTGCAGCACCGAAAGTTACTCAGAATTTGCTCGTATTGGGTTGAGGGAAAACCCCGGAAAAGACCTCAACCAGGTATCTTGCCCCGACCGGGATTCGAACCCGGGGCACCTGGTTTCGCGGCCAGACGCGCTGACCGTTACTCCACAGGTGTGGACAACTGCAGTTTTCCGTGGTGCTTGTGGGATTACTTCTGGGTTGTTTTCAATATTAAGGGTTAATAAATTCAATCAGAAATTTCTTAAAATGAAACTGTCTCTGGAATAAGACTTTAGTGCAAAGTCCTGAATTTGAGATACAGTACATCAGGAATGTCTAAAGAGCCCGCACAACATTTCATTAAGTGCGATGTTTGCACTTTATCTTGTTAAAATGTGACCCTTGTAGGATTTGTATTGCTTGTAGTATGAGCTCGACAACGCTTTGACATTCCTGCATTACATAAAAGATGACGTTAGATTAGGTACGACAGTACTGAGCAGAATGATATTCAAATGTTTCTAGATGGCGCTATGTTTGTTGGAGTGATATGATATTTTGTCAGGAAGAAAATGTTTTATTAAAACCTCAATATTGCTGGAAAAGGAAAAACGATATAATTCACGTTAAGTTATTCCAGGGAACATCTCAATTAACATGAATATCAATACGAATAAAATAGTTCTGGTCTCTAGTATTTCGAAAACCGTGCTTTAAGTCTACTTTTCAACTCCCTACACATACACACACACACACACACACACACACATATATATATATATATATATATATATATATATATACAGAGTGAGTCATAATTATGTACTGTAAAGTATTTCAGAGTATTCTATACACCAAAACATTTTGTCACATGGCGCATAGCCGATACTGCATTATTATAATCAGTAATTACACTAGCAGTCTTACTAATAAAAACTCTATATACAGACGTTTAACTGTCTTATACTTATACAATGAGTAGCTCGTTTATAAGTCGTGTGTAAATTCCTTACTAATAATCACTACATACGTCGTGTATAACAGTATGACTGTTACACATCTACGTCATAGTTTCGTCATTACTTCGTTACGAAAATTAATAGAATATCTGAGGTTCTCTATTGCATCTGGTAGAGCGCTGTAGCGTGGCGTGTTAAATATCGATAGTACAACTGGCTCTAATCGATTACCACATTACATTTTGGTCAAAGAGTACAAGCTACAGCAATATTATTCTAATAATTCTATGATCTTTGGTTTGTTCTTCTGTGGTTACAAGGTAACAGTCGATACGAACAGCTGTTAGAGGGCGGCCATTTTTTCGCTATATACAACACTTAAACGAGGGGTTTTGTGTATATAACTACTGCAAAGCAATTCCCATTGTATAGTTACAGCCTGTTTATACGTCCATAGTTTATTCACGGTTTATTAGTAGCGTTTTCTGTCTCAACTCTGCATAAGTCTCGTATAAAAACTATACACGGTTTATTAGTAAGACTGTAGAGGTTTTTATTTATCTAGAGAAAATCAAAACACGAGTGGGATTTAATTGACTATTACACGATTAGAACAAAGTATATAAAGATTAGAAGTAACGAAGTACTTCGGTACAGTAAAATATTAATTGACTTACGAAAATACAAACCTGTCTTCAAATTTGTACCATCTTAACATTACAAATATTACGCTAGTAGATGGCAGTAGTGTGTTATGGTTAGCAGTGAGCTCTATACTAAACTGGAGATACCTCCGCAATGCTCTTTCTTGTCTGAAAGCGTGACTGTAGACGCCATGTTGGTGAGGGTATTGCTCTCTCTTTCTAACTAATGTGTTTCAATGAGTCTTTCGTGAGGCTCATGTTGCACATGCGCAGTAAACAATAATAATACCGTTATTGTGTACGATAGCATTCACTGCAAGAGAAACAAGGACAACACTCTGTTAGAAAGAGATAGCAATACGCTCAGGCGCTCAGCATTCGCGTCACGCTTTTAAAGCAATGAGTGCTGCCTCCAGTTCAGTATAGAGCTCACTGATGGTTAGCTGTCTTCTTGTTATCAGTTGTGCCAACTGTGGAATATCCATTGAACTCTGTGGACGGTTACTGGTCAAGAAGGCTTTGTTGATTCAGTTTCATTTTTATTAAAACAGTTGCATTCCACTTCAATTATATCGATCCCAGTAATCAACGTCACTTGCAAGATGATTTTCAATAAATCTTAGTATCAAACAATCTCTGATACGTGACTATTCATAATATCATATAGCAGAAGCTATAAGAAACATAACCTAAATAATATAAACAAGTGTGAGAAAAGTTTTAATGAGGGGTGATGAAATAAACAAGAAACGTTTTAATTAATAATGATGAAATAAAAAATAAACATGAATAATTTTAAAAGAAACAATTATTGAAAGTACAGTTTTCAAACTTGAAAGTTTGAGTGGTTGGTGGTTCAGTTGATGTTATATTGGACGTGTGCGTAAAAGAAGTGAACTCGTTGATGTACATGGTGTATTTCTCAACTTATTCAGGATTTCCGAATGGTACTCTTCATTTATTTGTAAATAGGGTTTCAGGGAAGATGCATAGCTATGACCAGTGATCTTTATTAATTCTTGTTCTTGAATGCCAATGTGAGTCATATTTGAAAGTGCTGTGCATCGACTGGAGTGGTTTGTAATTTTATGTTTTTGACGTCCAGACCAGTGCAGTTTGAAATGTTGGCAAACAAAGAAACAACTGCTAGGGTAGTGATAAAAATAAGCAAATTCTAGGGACGAGATAAAATTGTACGATAAACAGCTATGATTGGTTGAAAGACGTCCTTTCGTACCGTTTTATTGGTCAAAAGTAGTGTGAGGTAATAAAAGTGTAATAGTCAAGATTACAAGGCAACAATGCGTTATTTCATAGCTTGTCTATGAATTATCCGTGACTAAAATCGGAACCAACAGTCGGTGTTGTTTTGTGGATAAAAAGAGATGTATTCATAGTTGACCATGTCTTGTAGTTATAGTGTTTTTTTTGTTGATTATTCATGTTGAGTATTGTAACTGAGATTAGTGTTATTTACTTTACTGAATTGGATAACATAACATTTGGCACTAATACAGAATGGGGGAACCATATACAAACAATATGATCTTGATTTACGGTGAAGTAAACAGCAACCAGCATGTCTGGGCATGCCAGAATTCAAACGCTATTGAGGAAGTACATTCCCAACATCAGCTTTGCATCAATATCTGGATGGAGGTAATTGGGGATATCCTACTGGGACCATGTGAACTTCCTGCACAATTAACAGGTGCTGCGTATTTTCGCTTTCTGTAGAGTGAACTAACTCAACAATAGGACGTCGTACCACTGGCAACACTATTTAATATGTGGCTACTTCAAGATTGAACACCTGCGCATTACGATCGAGGTGTGAGACTTCATTTGGATGAACGGTTTCCAGGCAGATGGACTGGATGCAACGGGCCTATTGCATGGTCAGCACGATCACCCGATCTCACTCTGTGTGACTTTGGTAGAGGGGCCACGTGAAATGACTAGGTTACGACAGCTACGAGATAGCATATGTTGAACGCAGTCATGGCTGCAGGAAATACAATCCGGGACAAACCTAATATCTTCCAGCTAACAAGACATTCATGGCGAAGGAGGGTGGAATTGTGTTGTGAAGTTAATGACGGCCATTTCGAACATCTTCTATGAATCTGCTATGTCAATAAACATCCCACTAAGAAAGTATCTGTTTGTATTTTTAAGCAGTTCCCATAACAAAGCTGTTACGACCAAAAGTATATATGACAAAATATGTTGGTTTTAGTGTAGCCTCTAGAATATTCTGCAATACTTTATGCTGAACAATGACTTCTTGCAAAATTATACTCTATCTGCATTCTGTATATAAAAAAATAATATATTTAATATGTTCTAAATTTGTTAGATATTACATCTTAAGTCATATTTTAAAAAGCCCTGGTATGATATAAGCGGGCGTACAGCTGTCAAGGGGTAAAACATATTCCAATATAAACTGAATTACATACGTACAGTATATATTGATTCTTTGGTACGACCGATAGAAAATTTAGGCTCACGATGACACCCCAACGATTCAGACTGGGAACAAGGGAATTCTCTAATTACCATCAGCTGTCTCTGAAGTTCAAGTGAAAGCACACATAGACATGAAATTACGTGAAATGTATGTCAGCACAGCTTCAGTTAAATGTACAGATCTTATAATTATTTTTTCTGTGCCTCTGTACAACGTCACATTTGTGGCGGGGAGGAAAGGAGACAGCAGAAAAATTAATGGTGTTTAATACGCTGACAGCCACGACTAAGATAACGCACTTGAAATTTAGCGGTAACTGACCGGCAGAGATAAATAAACAAAACAAATAAATATATAAATTTAAAACAAAGTTGAATGTCAGGCACATTATGAAATACTTTTTTTCGGTGTCTGATCTACAATTGTTTTAAATTTAGTTAAACCTGGCAGGCATTTGGCTAAGGAGTATTAATTCATGTAAGTGAAGTTAAGTAAAGATTCATCTTTATGTGCGAGGAAAGCTTAGTAAAACAATTCGTTTTGGTTGTCTATAGTTCGGTTTCCGAAATTTTCGAAAATTTAAGAAACAGTTCATTTGAAAACAGAAGCAGAAAGGAAAACCCGGGCAACGCCGGGTGCTTTCAGCTAGTAGTATATAATTACGACTCACCATGCATATATTTATGTGTATATATACATATATATCTCACGAAATATATACAGTCCAGTGAAACGTCCCTTAACGGACACTTCCCAAAAGCGGACTCCTTCCAATAGCGGATATTTTAAAATTCCCCTGCAAAATAACATTGGCCCTCATGATAAAATTCTTCCAAATAGCGGACATTCTCAATTACGGACGGGGACACTGAAATGTATCTCCCAACAACAATTAAAACTTCCAAATAACGGACAGCATGAAAGAAAAAAAGAAAAAAGACGGTTGTAAATTAAACGGAATTCTTCGCAAAAATCATTATCGTGCATTTGAACGTTCTTATACTTTAATGAAGGTAAGCAGCACAGTTGTTAGTTGTGACACTGCACGTGAGCAGTCCGAACTTTCTTAGTTTGTCAAGTTGAGTGTTCGGAAGTACAGTCACATTAAAAAGTCACAAAAACGTAAACGTTTGTCACTAAAAGAGAAAGTGGATATTTTAAAGCATAGTGAGAAGAAGGAATGAAGTGTTCGTGAACTGGCCGCAGAGTTTAATGTGGGAAAAACTCAGGTTAGTGAAATTTTGAAAAAACGAGGATGTCATTTTAAAATCATACACTGAGAACGCAAATAAGACCACAAAAAGAGCTTTTCCATTGACAATTTAACACAAGAATGGTTCTGCCGTGCTAGAGCAAATAAGATGCCTTTATTTGGGGTTTCTCTCTGGATGAATACTGTAAACAATCTCACTGTCTACTGAACTGTAAAATATAATGTTGGATATGTATAAGAAATTTTAATATACTGTATACACTACATACTAACGATTTTCTAAATAGCGGACACTTCTCAATAACGGACATTTAATTTTTCCCGATATGTGTAAAAATTACATAAAGATGAAATGTCGTTTACTTTCTTAGTGGTAGTCTGCAAGCTCTCATGTATGTACGTACAACAAAGCCCCGTCATGGAGCAGCATCGACTGTCAGCGGGATCAGTAAACTGTTATACATTATGCATAGTAAAGCCCTCCTATGTGCTAACACAAAGGATGCACTGCATAAGGGGCTTTGGTTTCAAGCTGAAGTATCTCTCATATCATTTACGCAAGCCTATTATCTCTCTGAGGATGCAGGATCATTTCATGACCGAGGATACAGATAGCAGGAAATGAGTAGTGTGAGTTTCTTATTCACCATCTTACATACCTCTATTAACATAATGGATCGATCGGAATCGTTTAAGAGATTTGAAAACTTGTCCACATCTGTAAATTACATTGTATTGTTTATAACTACAAATAATTCAGGAGCACCAAGTCTCATATCACTGAGAGAGGATGTGGAGTGATAAATAAAAATATTGCCCACGTTGAAATTATCAGGTCCTAACATGGAAAAACTGAATAATGAATAGGAAAGAAGAAAATTAGAAGCAAATTTTCAAGAAAAAGCCGCTACATTAGAATCCACACCTGAGAATAGTAACGATTACTGGACTCATATAAAAAGCTGTATACACACAATAGCAGAAGAAGCAATAGGATAAGAGAAGGTGTAAGAAATAAGAAACCTTGGGTCACAGGGATAATATTGGAGAATATGGAAAAACATCAACAAAGAAGAAAGTACAAGAAACTTAATGACGAACTAAGAAGAGAAACTGTTAAGGCGAAGGAAGGCTGGAGAAAGAGAAAAGTAAAGAAATAGAGGATGTAGAGAAAAAAAGGAAGGTATGATTTAATGTACCGTAAAATGTAAAGTAAAATGTTTGGACTTCAAAAATAAGAAAAACAAATCCATGTGGTTGATAGAGGACGAACTCGGAAATGAAATAACAGTCAGATCAGGAATACTGAACAAATGGACGAAATATGTAGAAGAGTTACAGTATTTCATGAGACAGAAAATCGTCCAGATGACCTGGCTATAGAAGACGAAAAGGATTTTCTATTTTAAGGGAAGAAGTTGATCTAGCGCTTAGGGAAATGAAGAATGGGATATCAACAGGAGTTAATGGAATCTCCATTGAATTAGTGGAATGTTTGAGTGAAGAAAAGAAGGAAATTCCATCGCTATGCAACGACATATGAGAGAGGCGACTGGCTTGAAGAATTTACGGAGAAAATGTTGCTTCCAATATCGAAGAAAAAAAATTTCAAGAAATGTAACGAGTTCAGGACTATCACTCTCGGCGAAGATTTTTCTGCAAATACTGAATCGACGTTTATATTCTAAAATGGTAGAACAGTTGGAAGAAGAGTAGTTTGGCTTTAGGAAGGGAAAATATACGAGGGATGCTATTGGACCACTACGAACAATCGGCGAAAGATACCTGGAGAAAAATAAATAAGTGTAACTTATGTAGTATTTGTGGACTTAGAAAAGGTGTTTGACAGAGTGGATTGGAGTAAACTAATGGGGATCCTAAAGAAAATTGAAGTGGATTGGAAAGAGAGGAGTCAGACAGCGAGTCAAAATCTGGATAGAAGAAGAAATATCATAAGGAAGTTAAATAGGAAGAGGAATACTACAAGGATGCCCTTTATCACCTACTTTCTTCAAAGGATTTAGTGAAGAACTGTTTTCAAAACATGGAGAGAGTGGTAGTAAGAGGAAGGAGAATAAAGTGTATAAGATATGCTGCTGATATGACATTGTTAGCAGAAACGGAGATGAAACCAAAGGATATGCTACTGGAGCTAATTGACACGTGTGAGTAGTATGGATTGGGGATAAATGCCAACAAGACGAAGACCATGGTCATCGGAAGAAAAGTAAAGAATCTAAACTTGTGAATTCTAAATGAGGCAGTAGAACACGTGGACAGCTTGGGGTGTACTACGGTATAAGCAGTAACATGAGCTGCTGCCAGGAAGTGAAAAGGAAAGCAGCAATGGCAAAGGAAGCTTTTAATAGAAAAAGGACCACCTTGTGCGGACCTCTGGTAAAAGAACTAAGGAAGAGACTAGTGAAGTCATTTGTATGGAGTATAACATTGTGTGGGGCAGAAACATGGACATTACGACGAAGTGAAGAGAAGCAACTAGAAGTATTTTAAATGTGGCTGTGGAGAAGGATGGAGCGTGTGAAGTGGAAAGACAGAATAAGAAACGAAGCTGTGTTGGAAAGAGTGGATGAAGAAAGAATGATGCTGAAACTAAGGAAAAGGAATTGGCTGGATCACTGGCTGAGAAGAAACCGCCTACTGAAGGACGCACTGGAAGGAATGGTGAATGGGAGAGGAGTTCGGGGTAGAAGAAGATATCAGATGACAGACGACATTAAGATATATGGATGAAATGAGGTGACAAAGAGGAATGCAGAAAATAGGAGAGACTGGAGAAAGTTGGATTTGCAGTGAAAGACCTAACCTTGGGTAGAACATTATTGAATGAATAAATGTGCCGATAATATGAACTGCGGTAAATTATACGTTATACAATGGTATTTTGTACTTTGCTTATTTTCCAACTGCAGTACTTCATCGCCGCCCCAAAATGTAACGAACTTATAGAAATAGCCCCGTGGTAGTATATGTGTATGTGTGCATCTTGCTCTTTCATCAGTTTCATACTTATCACTAGGGCCGTGACATCGGTAAATTTGTATTAGTCTGAAGTGAACATATTTTAAGACGCCGGTCAGAATATATTTGGCGTTTAAGTACAGGCAGCGGAAGCGAATTTGACACACGCCTAAACAAGCACGTTCCGTGTTTTGTATAGGATTATTGCGTGTTATAAAATCAAGATAATACAGTCATTGTATATAAGGGTTAATATCGGAAAGGTCTAAAATACTGATAAGGCTGAGAATAAATGTTGGAAATCATACATAAATTGTCACAAATGTGGTAAAACATAAGTCCGAAAAGATGTTTTTTTTTTACATATATAGAGCATTGCTTCGAACGTTCCAAAATTGACAACCCAAACGGCTCTTCATGTTCCTGTGAACACCCCACACAAACAGTCGACCACCTGTTATTCGAGTGCCCGCTACAAGAACGCAAGAGATACTGGCTAGGAACCCATCTTAACATGTGCGATACAACTTTCTTACCACTATTAACAAAAGTTTTTCTGAAGCAATGTTGCTTAAAGGAATTTCACAGATTTATTACAGATGTATTTAAGACCTTGTAGAAGAATAGTAATTAGTAAGTGTCCTATTTATTCTTCTTGGAGTCACATTTGTAACTTTTAAAAGTGTGGTTACTATGTTGAAGTGTACGTGTTGTAACGGATGCTTGATTTGTTATGTATGTGAGTCATAGTTATGGGATGCTTGATGTCGTCGCAATGTCGTAATTGAACGGTTGGATGGAAAAGAGGCCTCAGGTCACTCAGGCCCTTTTTGTGTAAAATGTTTTTTCGGAGTCCTTAGGGTTTGAAATACATGCCTTAGAAATTTCATGAACGTAACATTAATGTTGCCAGTGTTGGAGCTGTGTGAAGAAATGTTGATAAACTTGGAGACATCAGCTGTCTAACCTCCAAACACATTGTGGCTGTGTCAAACGTGTAACGTGTCACTAGTTGTGTTTAAGACGTTCTACCAAAAGTCTCGAAGCAACTGTCATGCAAATGGAAGGTTAAGAGGTTACGTATTATTTAACAAAAACTTAAGGATAACAGCAGATTTATATAAAGTAGAGGAAAACACCGAAATAGAACTAACAAAATATCTAATGATGACTGGTTGCTTGTTAGTTAACACTGGGCATCTATTACATCTGTTGAAATGCACTATCGAGGTAAGGACACTAGCCGGCTCTACTTTGTTGACTCTTTTTTGGGTGTAACAAGTTTGTATGGATTTTTCGTGAACTTTACAAAGAAAAGAAAGGCCGTTTTCCGGAAAAGAAATACTACAGCTACTATAAGTTCTTAGAGAGATGTCTCCATACTCATTTCGAAGACCACGAACTGATACAATTATATGACTTTTGCGAAAAGTCTTAACTGCAACTAGGAGCAAATCCAAGTGATATTCGAACAAAGACTGATTTAGATATTCACAAGCGGAAAGTTACTGAATACCAAAAGGTATAGGATAAAGTTCTGGACACAATGAATGAAAACTCTAAATGTTTGGTCATCGAATTTGATTATGGTCAAAATCTACCCGTACCTAAATTGAATGTTAATAGTCAGTTTTATAAAAGATTATTATGGTAGAATCTATTTAACGTGTATTGTAATAATGTTAAAAATAGTGTGATGTATTGCTACATTGAGACAGTCAAAAAAAAAAATCAGAAAGTGTTACATCTTTTCTGCAACATTTTATTGAAAGGAAACTCAACAATTCTCATGTTGATTATAAAGACATTGTTTTGTTTTCGGACAATGCTGCTGGACAAAACTAAAATTTGATTATGTTTACTCGTATGTTCTGTTCCTATCTTGCTGTATCACTTAAAACGAGTGTTTCTTAGATTTTTCTTGTTCGAGGCCACTCGTACTGTCAATGCGACAGAAATTTTGGCATTTATTCCAAGAAACTGAAGAGAAAAGGCAGAGTTGCAACCGGATCTGATTATGATAACATCATGAGTAAGAGTGCTGAGGTTGTCAATGGGAAAAGGACACTGAAAAATTGGGGATCAACCTTGAATCCATTTTTTCAAAGAAAACCAAAGTCTAAAGGTAAAGTCTTCACATTACAGAAGTATTGTAAGTTAATGTACTCTGCTACCGGTGATGTTTTGGTTTGTACTTCCTACAATGGTACCTGTGAACCATTTCCACTTGTGTTGAAAACGATCAGGTTTTCATTAAAGTTAAGTGATACTGTTCCTGTTGCACCCAAGAAAAAATTCAAAGTTGATAAGATGCGAGATGTCAGACGTCTTTATGAGTTTTTGAAAGAAGATGAAGTAGCTGGTTTGAATAACAGTTTAAGAACACCACTGAGGAACCAGGAGCATGGCAAGAACTTCAGGAACAAGATGAAAACTTATCAGTTGAAGCAAGTGACTATGAGGACATTGTAGCTAGGGTAGACAGTCTCTAAAGTGATGTGATTGAGACATGTTTAATCAGAATTTTTTTAAAATGTTTAGTTCCTTTCTATTCTATTGTATTTTCATTAAATTATGAGAAAAAGCATATAATTTTCTATGCATAGGCCGGCATAATAATAAAATAAGACACTGAGTTTATATTGAGTGCCTTTGTATTCTGTTGTATTTTCATTACATTATGCAAAAATAGCACATAATTTTCTATGCATAATAATAAATAACAAATTGAGTTTATATTTTATTTTCTGTTTTTAAGAAAAAGGGCCTGAAAGAGCCAATTTTCAAATACCAATAACTATTAAATCAATCAACTGAACACAGATTTTCTTCTAAAATATTATTTAAACGTTGCAAATTCTTTTACCAAAAGCATAGAGTGTTATTTTGTACAGTAAAGAGAAAGGGATCAGTACTTTAAAATGTTTAAAGGTCTTTTTCTCAAAACGCCATTTTCTCACTGAGGCCCCTTTTCCGTCCAACCGTTCAATTATAATTTGATTGTGTTTATGTGACCATTGTGTATTAATTTATGATGTATGGTACGGAAAGCTGCATATTTGTGTTATAGAAGTGTTACGTATGTGTGTTGTAAATGTTTTTGTATGTCTCAAATTAATGCCCGATGTTTGTTTTGCAATCGCAATGCCTAATTTACGGATTATTTATGTTTTGTTTACATCGCGTAAGCTAATTTAATTTTCTTTTCCATTTCTCTTTAGGCTATGCTTATCTTTTTTTTTGTGTAAAGCTATAGCCCTAACATACATATGTAAGATAGGGCTAACCCCCATTGGAGAAATAATAATAATAATAATAATAATAATAATAATCATCATCATCATAATCATAATCATAATTTTGAGTATTGCAGTACTGTTTCAGAATGCCGAAAATATATATGGCGTACAATTTTGCTTTTTCTATGTTTAGCTCTTACGTTAATTAATTTATCACATCTATTCCGTACCCGTACCTTACTTTTCTTGCATGTTGCTCACCTAGTTTCGGTTCCTGCTGCAATAAACAATAACATTCATTTTCAAAGTTTCAAATAAAAATGACCGCCGAGTGTCGGATAGTATAACCTTGTATGCGTAAAAACTGCGTTCTACATCGGCTGAAACCAAGGACGCATATATAAAATATTTCATATCAATTTCATTTCTACATCAAGTTGATAACAATCGCACTTGTCATCTGATAAAATGTTTGCAATTTTGCATAATGAATTCAAACCACCTTTTTTTTGTATTACTGTGTGATGTAGAAATGAAATTGATAATATGAAATATTTTACATATGCGTCCTTGGTTTCAGCCGATGTAGAACGCAGTTTTTCCGCATACAAAGTTATACTATCCGACACTCGTCGGTCATTTTCATTTGGAACTTCGAAAATGAATATTGTTGTTTATTGCAGTAGGAACCGAAACTAAGTGATCAGCATGCAAGAAAAGTAAGGTACGAAATTGATGCGATAAATAAATTTATGCTCGACCATGCCGAAATGTAGTAATTATACACCTGGTAGCAGTCCTTTACTGCATGCCATTAAAGTACACCTACTCATTAAAATACAGGTCCTCAGCCAATGATAACTCAGCTTACATGTGTTCAGCCAATGACAAGTCAGCTTTGTACCGTTATAAAACAGCAAGTATCGATTATTATCGGATATGCAATCGAAAGAAAATTAGCGAAAAGTAACGGAGGCTGGAAATCCAATACTGTCGCAGAAGGTTATGTTCTGTTACTGTAATAATTAGCGTTAATTGTAAATAATATTCAAATAAATTCAATTTGTCATCTCGTTTTTCAATGTCGAATTCAATAATTAAGGTTATAATATTCTAATTTTATCAAGTTTAACGGGATTACATCAAGGTCAATGACATTATTGTTCCTCGGAAAAAAAATCAATACTTTCGCGTCTGCGCACATCTCACAATTCACGACCTAGAACAAGGTCACTTACGATCTTGTCAGATACAAATAAATTGTATACATCTGAATACCGGTAATTTCAAGTTAGAAATATGGTCGAGCATAAAAAGTCGTATGAAACTCGCCTATAATGGTAATTAAGAAGCTCGTATGAAAATTATGAAACTCGCTTGCGCTCGTATCATAAACATCCATACTCGCTTCTTAATTACTATCATTATAGGCTCGTTGCACAATGTACTATAATGTAACAGTTAAATATAGAAAAAGGAAAATTGTACGCCATATACGTTTTCGGCATTCTAAAAGTGTAATGCAGAACTATATAAAAAAAAAAAAAAAAAAAAAAAACACATCTTTCCAGACTTATGTTTTACCACATTTGTGACAATTTAAGTATGATTTCTAACAATTATTCTCAACATCACCAGCATTTTAGACCTTTCCGATATTAACCCTTATTATACAATAATTGTATTATCTTGATTTTATAATACGCAATAATCGTATATAAAACACGGATCATGTTTGCTTAGGCGTGTGTCAAATTCGCTTCCTCTGCCTGTACATCAACTACATTCTGTCTGGGGCGTCGTATGTTCACCTCAGACTAATACAAATTTACCGATTTCACGTCCCTAGTTATTACGCAGTTCAGTAGTTAGACGAAAAGTCATTATTCAAAAAAAGAACGCACATAGGCTACTTATTAGGGAAAATAAATATAAACTGATGAATGCCAAGGGCTGCTTGGTGGGCGAAGACATCAGGCTAACATATCAAAATAATAAATACTAGCAATAAACCGTCAGTCGCCAGCAGTTATCGCAAGGTACATCTGGCTGGAGAGTCGGGCATGGGACCTATAAAAACCATGTCCACTAGAACATGTGGTTCCAAATTGTAGGCTTGGGTTTTTTTTCTCTCTTCGTGAGTGCATGGTATAGTCTCGGCTCTTACGCTTCTGTTACAACTTATATTAGTTCAGTCTTGAAACGAGATCAATATATTTCTTATTTCTTTCCGAAGTTTTACGAACTTACGTCACCAAATACGTCACTACCGACGTGAATATAACGTTAGACGTTTAGCGGGAGATGAGAATGCGAAAACTCTCTAACATCTACTAGAATATCAGTTAATGCCGTATTTTATAGCGGATAAATTTGTCAAACATAATTTACTGCAGATTATTGAATTGAAAAGTTTTAGCTGTACTTCAAGATTAAGTTTAAAGGAGACGAGGCCCGGACATAAAAGCGAAAAGTTTTGAGTACATTCATGTGCTGTAACACATTACCACATCTGAAATGACTTCAGTTCCTAATAAGATCTATTTTCATCTGTTTTGTCACGACAAATTTAGAGAACGAAGATACTTATAATGCGTCGATCTTTCTCTGGAACACGTCTCACGCATTATCAAAACTGAATTCAAATCAGGAGACTGTGTTGGACAATGCAGCACTTGAATTCTTTGGCGTTCAGTCAGATTTCAACACACTTCGCAACGTATGGAAGGACGTTTTCGTTTATTCACTTAAAATAAATCACCAACCGTTTGTAAAAATGGATCCCAGTAAGGTACGTATCATGTCCGTGTATGTCCATTTAATTAAGAAGGATTTATGCAACACTATCGGTATTTTCCACGAAGTATGGATCAGTAGTCAACCCATACCATTACTGTGCATTCATGTAACTAGTGCAGTTACTGGATAGATGTAGCCGTTCACCGTTACCAGACCGCCCTTGCATCTTCTAGCGCCGTGAATCAGACCTCTGTTCAAATCTTGATAATGCAATTAATACTTACTTACTTACTTACTTACTTACTTACTTACTTACTTACTGGCTTTTAAGTAACCCGGAGGTTCATTGCCGCTCTCACATAAGCCCGCCATCGGTCCCTATCCTGAGCAAAATTAATCCAGTCTCCATCATCATAGCCCACCTCCCTCAAATCCATTTTAATATTATCTTCTCATCTACGTCTCGGCCTCCCCAAAGGTCTTTTTCCCTCCGGCCACCCAGCTAACACTCTATATGCATTTCTGGATTCGCCCCTACGTGATAAATGCCCTGCCCATCTCAAACGTCTGGATTTAATGTTCCTAATTATGTCAGGTGAAGAATACAATGCGTGCAGTTCTGTGTTGTGTAACTTTCTCCATTCTCCTGTAACTTCATCCCTCTTAGCCACAAATATTTTCCTAAGTAACTTATTCTCAAACACCCTTAACCTATGTTCCTCTCTCAAAGTGAGAGTCCAAGTTTCACAACCATAAAAAAATAACCGGTAATATAACTGTTTTGTAAATTCTAACTTTCAGATTTTTTGACAGCGGACTGGATGATAAAAGCTTCTCAACCGAATAATAACAGGCATTTCCCATATTTATTCTGTGTTTAATTTCCTCCCGAGTATCATTTATATTTGTTACTGTTGCTCCCAGATATTTGAATTTTTCCACCTAAAACAAAGAGACGAGAATTTCATGCACTATGAAATTCCAAAAAATGCATGCATTCATTCATTCATGATCAAGCGAAAAATACATTAAAATAATCACTTTCATTTTCGTTCAAAATTTCTTATTTCACTTCACTTTTTTTTCACAGTTAACGACTAACAACATTTCTAAATTGGTTTCCGTGAGGTTCCTGTGCTTGTCAGGCGATATGTTTTTAGGCAGATAATGTCCTCTCTACATCGCAAGAAGTTATGCATACAAACTTAAATGAACATATTTGTGACAGTGTCAGGTAAAAATTTTCATTCAAGTTTTCACAGCAAGTAACCCATGGTGGAAGCCATGCAAGTAACCTAATTCACTGAACAAAGAACCTGTGGCTCGGGTTCGCATTTATGACCCTGTCCAGTTTATTTTAAAGAAGTTTTGTAATGTTTTACAAAGAACAACTGTCGTAGAAAATATTCGGAAACAGAATAGCAGTGCTTACCTCTTTACTCAAAAATCGCAGAATACGACATCCCCATATGATGTAATAAAATCTTTTTTTTTAATCCACTGTGCAAAGATTTCACTTTTGGAACCTTTAATTGGAGGCATATTAGAACCACATTAACAGACTGAAACAGAATATACAAGCACATTAACCACTTACGAGTTTTATTTGGGTGAAATCGTAATCACACACTATCTTTTACAGAATTTTAGCGTCTGAACTTCGAATCTTTTAATCCGAATTAAACCCATCGCTAGCATTCCTAGCAGGATGTATATTTCTGCTTGCGGTAAACACCCGCTATTTCTTGTTGCATTCCATTGCAGAGTCTTAATTCATTTGTAAATCTACCATAAACCTTCGAATTCATATTTTCTTTAAATGGAATATTTGTGATACAGACTTATTTTCTAACGGATAATTGTTAGGACAATGATGATGATGGTAGTGAGGGTGATTAATGATGATGATTACGATTATAGATAACTTGATACTCACGAGTGACCGGATACATGAAGAATGGCAAAAAAATCTACGAACATATTATTTTATTGAATTTTTCGGATAATTCAAACTTAATCTTTAAAACAAAAACAGAACAAACCAACACAAACACCGCGTGAGAATAAATACCAATACTTACAAAATTGCAACTTCATTCAGAAAACTAAAATACAAGATAGCATACAAAACAAATAACAGAACACAGAAATATCTAAATAATCACATTAAACATTCAAATAAATATAATTCAACTGGAGTTTACAAACTAAAATGCAATAGTTGCCCACATTTTTACATAGCACAGACAGGAAGATCCTTTCACACAAGATATAATGAACATATTAAAACTATAACCAAACCCTACATCACATCAAATTACGCAGATCACATTATCAACAATAATAATGACTACAATAATATAGAAATAGATATGGAAATTTTACACATCACACCAAAATATTCACAGTTAACCATCTTAGAACAATACGAAATATACAAACATACAATAACATAACCACAACATATACTTAACACACAATTGCAGTTCAATACCCACACATTATTCGACGTCATGATACTCATAACACACAAACAACCAGCCCCCACCATAAGAGCAACACAACCCCATCCCTACAATCGACAAATACACATCGCAGAATTCAAGATCACCAGTAGTTCAAGAGACACTGATGAAGACGTGACATCACGTCGAAACGGGCCGTCTGCAAAAGGTATATACTTTTTAAAATATTAACACTTTTTAACGTATGACTAAGTAATTTTAGGTTTTTAACAAATAAAGTGTTAACGTGAACTTTAATCTATTCAAAATTATATTCCGAATATTTAACACGTCACTTAATTTATTTGCTCGTGGCCGGCGAATTATTAAATTGTAATAACGAAATTGTTCGCTTTAATTGGAATGCCATTTAATTCTGAAAATATGACGACCAGGTATTTTTGTGTGTTATTTATAGTCCATCGATTTAATAGCTTGCCTTATTTTATTGCGGCATTGCATGACGTGAATGGTGGGGTATAAAATGAGGATGTTGAACCGTTTCTAATAATAAGGTAAGAATATGTTCTTCTACCACCAAAACTACTCTATCAGTTGAATCAACCTTTACCTTTGCGTGACCAGTCACACTTAAAGTTTAGTGTGTAACAGGATATATATTCTTTTGTTTCTTATTTAAAACTGCAGGCTATAATAAGAATTCATTTATTTTTTTCTCATAATATTAGAAATGTGTTCGTATTTATACACTTTTAGAGGGTTTCTCCTCTGAAAGGGAACGTAGGTTCAAGCAATCACCACACATTATTTTAAGACTGATTTCAGCGTTTACTCGAACCAGTGATATTATAATATGAACTTTCATTGTGAGAGTAAATATTATTAAGCTATTTATCGTTGTATGTAATAGTAATATAATAATAGTATGTAACAGTAATTTAACTAGAGAATTTGATTTATATGGAAAAAATCAGAAGTCGAGTGGAATTTAATTGACTATTATACGATTAGAAGAAAGTATATAAAGATTAGAAGAAATAAAGTTATCATATATAATAAAATATTAAATGACTTAAGGAAATACTAAACTATCTTCAAATGTATTATTGTACCATCTTATCATTACAAATATACCACTAGATGGCAGTAGTGTGTTATCATTACCTGTTCTCTTGTTACCAGTTGTACCAACTATACAATCTTCATTGAAGTCTATGGACGTTTACTAGTCAAGAAGGCTTTGTTGATTCAGTTCCATTTTTTATTAAAACAGTTGGATTCCACTTTTTTAAAAAATCGAATGTATATGACAGACGCAATTGCCTCCAGTTGCCTTCAATTATGTAATTAAGAACTGGAACACCTTGTATTTCCCCTTTTTGATTAAGAAAATATATAATATATAAGTGCTTCAGTAGAATTGAATTGAAGAATAAGCAATATTTATAACACCTTTTTGTAATGACCACGATAGACCTGTAATTCTTAAAGGCATACTGTTCGATGCTATGTTTCATTTATGAATGTAGGCCTACTTAAAACGTTCTTAAGATAATTACGAAAAGAAGTTAACATATGTGAATATTCTGTAACTAAAAATGTTATATAACTTGGAAAGAAAAGAAAAGAAGTAAAGAAATGCTTCTTTGCGTTGGAAATTAATATAAGAACAATTTTTATTCTGGAAGAAACACCTCTAATAATGCATATCATATGCAGGCTACACAGCAAGCATGTCAATTGATGCCCACAGGAGCAAGCGCGCGCTTTAGAGCTCAGGAGAGCCTGAGCGCTTTACAGAGGAAAGGAAAGAGACAGACGAAAGAGGTGGTATATGCCGCTTGGTCGAGCTATATTCAGGGATGGCCAGCACTGATTCAATAGATAGAGGGAAGAGAACTTATTAAAACTGTATCCATGTTAATTTTTAGATTTGCCTGAGAAATATAAGTGCATTATAAGAATATAAGTTTTAATTGTAATGCTTATTTTTCACATGTTTGATTTTTTTATTCAAAAGAAATATTTTCTCAACTTTTAGTATAAAAAAGTGAAATTTTCAGTTATAGGCCTATTTATTTAGTAGCCTTACCGAATGTTTTCGTAAATCTAATATACCGTATATACGTATTACTGAAGATAGTGTATTGAAAATTTTGAAAATATTCGCATGGAAATTGTTTGTAAGGAAATTAATTAACAAATCTACTAGGTACTGTTACATCATAAGCAAAAGATACGTGCCCATGTGTTGTAAAAATGTCAGCTCTATAGCTTCAACAGATTTCGAGAAAATAATTTAATGTTCTGATGATAGGAAGTTGCTCACAAATATCATCTTAAAAGCATAATGCGATAGGAGTTTTGTTATGTAATATTAGTTACACTTAAAACAGATACACTACCTAGGTAACTTTGCTTTGTACTGTAATATTGTTTTGATTAGTTTATTGATTACTTTTGTAAGGCTAAAGGTACCATCAATATAAATTCCAACTTATCATGTCATACTCAATCTGTTTCTTTGGAATATCACTTTCTTTATGAATGATGTGTTTCATCCGCTTAATGCAGTATAATATTATACTACTATGGAATTTAAGTGAATATTCCTTCTTAACTCTATATTATGTTATTAAGATTTAAAACACAAGTGCAATATTAAGAAATCAGTGATAGTAGCTTACTTTTGTTTTACAGACAATATAGATAATATTAAGCAGAAAGAAGCCACATAAAAATAACGACATAAAATTTCACGTTCCGTTTGAAGTTTGTGCACCACAGGTTGCTTATTCATATACACAACCCTTCCTCTTTCCATATTTAGCGCTTGCTGCCCGCGCCCGACGTCGAAGTCAGAAAAATGCGCTTGCTTTGACATCACTGCTATACAGTATCATTGTGAATTTAGTTTAGGAATGTCGTCACGATCCACTACATACTGACTAATACGGTATGTTTCATGGTATCGTCTTAAATGAATTTTGTATGAGTGGTAATAACTTTTCCACAACATGAACACAATGTTCCAGTTTTTACTCCCAGAAAAAAATAATGAATTTCTCACAATGGATTCGATTGAGACCCTTAGATACGTTTAATATCATTCTCGCTTGACATACGTAACTGACTCATTAAAGTTCTGTTTATATAAAACATTTATTGATTACTTATTTGAATGCATATTCAATGTCTGTCGATCACTCACTTTAGTGATACAAGAATCTCAAGAACGCCTAGAGGGTAGGCAATCTTTATAACGATACTCGAGACTAAAGCACTGAATTCACACTGTGTTAATGCACATGAATGTCCATCCTTCACCTAAGGGCAAAATGTAAGGAGCAATTGATGCAGCCTGCATGACAACAAAATGACAAGGAGGGGAGAAAAGAAAGGGTGAGACAGACGAATAACAAGTCTGCAGTGTTGGAATGCTGCTCACAGGATCTCTGCAGAGAAACACGATCGTCAAGACACACGCTTCTGCATTTAAAACAAAGTCATGTTGATTTTGTCAAACAATATTTCTTTACCAGAATTAAAGTGCAAATACTTTGCATTCGTCTCACTAAATATTGAAACAAGAAACGCATTATCACATAATGTGAAACCAAATGAAAAATCTATACAAACTAAAGAATGAAGTAAACAAAGAAAGGAATATTTTGAGTGACTTATCATTTCACTGGGACTAATGTTGTTCTATGATTCTACGAACCATATTATCAAACTCCGGATTTATTTCTGTAACGGTTATTTTTAATTGTGCCAATACATGGTCAGTAGACAAAAAGAGATTTATACGTGCATTTTACTTAAGGTATTTTGTTTTCATTCGTTCGCCTTTAATTCTTGTATAAGTGTAGCACGTTCCATTACTAAAAATAATTTTTTGAATTAATAACATACTGTAATTTTAAGATACTTTGAAGAAAAATAACCTGCGCAATATTAACGTAAAGAAAAGTATTGTAGAAATAATTACAATAAATAAACAAATATATGCTGTATTTGTGGACCTAGAAAAGGCGTTTGATAGAGTGGATAGGAATAAACCGATGGGGATCCTGAAGAAAATTGGCATGGATTGGAAAGAGATGAGGTTGTTCAGTAACCTTTATATGGCACAAAGAGTCGAAGTCAGGATAGAAGAAATGTCACAAGGAAGTGAAATAGGAAGAGGAGTACGACAAGAATGTCCTTTGTCATCTACCTTGATTTAGTGAAGTGTCTAAGATTTGCTGATGATATGTCGTTATTAGCAGAAGAGGAGATGATACTAAGGGATATGCTACTTGAGATAAATGACAGCTGTGAGCAATATTCAATGAAGATAAATGTAAAAAAGACTAAGATCATGGTCATAGGAAGAAAAGTAAAGAAGGTAAACTTGCGAATTCTAATTGTGGCAGAAGAGCAAGTGGACAGCTTCAAATTCTTGGGGTTTACTATAAACAGTAACATGTGCTGGTGCCAAGAATTCAAAAGGAGGAAAGCAATGGTAAATGAAGTTTTTAATAGAAAAAAAAGAACATCTTATGCGGACCCTGGAGAAAGATAGAGGATGAAAGTAGTGAAATTCTTTATTGGGGTAGAAATATGAACATTACGAGGAAGTGAAGAGAAACAACTAGAAGCATTTGAAATGTGGATATGGAGAAGGATAAAACGTGTGAAATGGACATACTGAATAAGGAACGAAGCTGTGTTGGAAAGAGTGGGTGAAGAAAGAAGGATGTTGAAATTGATGAGGAAGAGGAAAAGGAATTGGTTGGGTCACTGGTTGAGAAGAAACTGCCTTCTGAAGGATGCACTGGAAGGAATTGTGAACGGGAGAAGAGTTAGGGGCAGAATAAAATATCAGATGATAGACGACATTAAGCTATATGGATCATATGAGGGACAAAGGGGAAGGTAGAAAATAGGAAAGACTAGAGAAAACTGGGTTTGCAATGAAAGACTTGCCCTTGTCAGAAGACTATGAATGAATGATACTATCAATCCAAACGCAATAAGTTCCTTAATAAAATGAATACAAAACACCGATATTTTATTCATATAGGATATAATCGCAATTAATATAGATATGGAAACTATTAATGTAATATAATAACAAACAAATACCAGCCTGTAAATGGTCAGGCTGATAACCCCACGCCAAGATTAAAATAAAGTTGGAATCAATTTTATCTCAAAAAATAATTAAAACGAACTTATTGCTTACCTTTATATATTACAATGATCTGCATGAACTTCTATATAATATCGTCTTGCACTTGTGTGCTGTACTCCTATTAAATTTTTGAACATAGCAGGCACATAACATTTTCTTCTTTCGAAATAAACATACATTTTTCTTTCCATTCCTACTTATAATTATCTTCTTGTACGTACTCTCGAACACTGCTTTGAACAAGACATCGTGTTGGTGGCACTAAATAAACTGTGAGCAATACAGCATTGAAGTCTACTGTATGTTTGGTTTGTTTTGTTTTTCGCTTTAGGGGTAGCCTGACTTCATTACGATCACAGAGTTTGTGTTGCGACACACATTTTGTCTGCCAGTGACCTACAAAATCGAAAAGATTTTCTTTCGGTACTCCGTACACACAAAACTTGCTTGTTATCACAGTAGCAGCGCAACGGATAAAAGTGACATGTCTCAAGTCAGAGGCCTCGATCTATATAAGAGGCGTGTTACTAGTGTAATAATGAGTAATACTTATTTAAATGGTCTAAAGTCTTTTCATCTAGTTTTCATATCTAGATATACAGTAAGTTACCTCGTATTCGACACCCAAATAACCGGCAATATTTGTTAGGCCAAAGAAAACTTATTCATGTGAAAGGGAAGAGTCGGAGGAAGATGTGAGTGGTTTTCATGGATCGCACATGCCACATGTTGTTTACTCTTTACATTGCTCGCGCGTGAATACATAGACAGAAAACACCGTTATGTCCTTGGAGTAGATCGGGTAGCATCGGTAAGCTGTTACTTGGCCTCGCAAACAATGCGCAGAGACGATATCTTTAAATTTACCACTTGAACTCGCCCGTTTCGAAGGGGTGTTGGACGAGTCTAAATAGGAAAGTGTGAAATTCTCTGTTCCTACAGCGGGTAAAAGTTTCATTCGAGTGATAGATTGTATATATAGCAGACATTAGAAGTATGTTAAGAAGGTTCAAATCATCGAGCGCTACTTCATCGTCTTCATAGTTTCGACGTTGGCTATACTGCTCTTCACGTCACGTGGCTGCTGTTTAAAATTATCAAAAGGTTACGAAAACGTTTAGTATTTTTTACGCTATCATGTGTGTATGTATTTATTCACACTGCAATGGTTATATACCGAGTGGCAGTGGTAACTAATTACACTCAATAATGACAATAATAAACTTATTCATTAAAAATACAATTAATAATACTCATAATTAATACTAACAATAATTTATAATAATAATAATAATAATAATATTAATAATAATAATAATAATAATAATAACAGGGAATATCCTAAATTAAATGAAGCACGATCACTTAAAATAACATTTAAAATAAATCTAATTTGTAACTTAAACCTAAGTTCGAACTAAAACCCACGAGTATGATATGTTCATATCTGCACATGTACCTTTCAACGCTACACTCATTTCGCTGTCAACTCACTCACTGCACTGGATCTACGACACATTTCACTGTTCAGATACTTTGCACTGCCACTATAAACTATAAAGCTTCACTGACAGGAACACGTTTCACTTACACAACACACTTCACTGATACAACATAATTCTTCACTGATACAACACTTCAATAACAAAATATCATTTACACCCTTTAAATACTGTGTATAATTACCGTCTATTAGTAAAGTCCTTAAGCCTATTTTAAATACATTTTTGGTTGTTGGTAAAGCCTTTAGTAAGTCTGCAGGTAAAGCATTCCAGTCCCTGATAGTACGATTGAGAAAAGAAAACTTTCCAGTATCCGTCCTCTGTCTTCTTTCCCTCAATTTATATGAGTGGTCGTTCCTTGAAGAGTAATTTGGCGGCTGCAACCTATTTTTTATTTCTCTCCAGGCAGGCTCACCTCTGTATGTTTTGAACAGTGCGCATAATCGAATTCGCGTTCTCCTGTCCGTGAGTGTGTCCCATTTTAATGGTGAATTTTTCCGACAATACTTGAGAGCCCATTTTTGAATCTTTTCCAGTGTCTTAATATGTTCTAATCTGTAAGGATTCCAACATGCAGCACCATGTATTACAATACTTATGAACTGATGAATGTACATTACCGTATTCAGTACTAAAAATAAACATTGCACGTATTTTAAAAATTTATTTTTAAATATCTATATGAAAATTACTAAATTTCAAAATGGAAAAAAATCTGTGTGCAGTACAGTATGTCTTTACAAAACCTATGAACATATTTTCCAATTATCTGACAAAATCAGTTATCCGGCACTGGCTTTGTTCCACAGTTGCCTGATACGAGGAATTCTACTGTATTTATATTTTATTTTTGTACAAGTTCCAGTTTGCGTGACAGTAACTTTATGCATGTCCAGAATGCAGCATTAGTGGATATTATTGCTAGATGAGACTTGCTGTGTGCATTGAGAATTGTACTCCTCGTCTTCATTAATGTTCTCGCACTGTCACTGTCCTGCACAACGAGCACTCAGTTGGCTATACGTGCCGACCATCCCTTGGGCTAGCTTGATAATAATTCAGAACACGACTGCTTTCACAAAATCAAATATTCATACTCTCACTTCTCATTATTAGTAGGAACCTAGGATAATTCCCATCCGCCCTCTCTCTGCTTGTCTGACTTGGTTATCGTTTCCGTCAAAGGTTGCCAACTCTGTCGCTGGAAGTATGAACGTAGAGCTGCTGAATTTATAACAACCTATTACACATTTATTCACATTAAAACAAACTTTGAGAATTTTTTTTTCATGTACTGTGAGTGAGATAGTTTTATGCATTTACGCAAAACTGATTATGCTAAGAAGAAGACTTCACTGTATTTAACATCAATAAAGATTTTTCATTGTTGGATACACACTTTTAACACCTACATAATCACTGATTAATTTGATAACTTCTTTACAGACTTAACCCTCCAGAGATCCGAGAGTTTTATGCATTTACACAAAACGTATTCTGCTAAGACGAAGGCTTCACTGTATTTAACATCAATAAAGATTTTTCATTGTTGGATACACACTTTTAACACCTACATAATCATTGATTAACTTTATAACTTCTTTATAGTGTTAATCCTCCAGAGACCCGAGATAGTTTTATGCATTTACACGAAACTAATTATGCTAAGAAGAAGACTTTACTGTATTTAAAATCAATAAAGATTTTTAATTGTTGGATATATAATTTTAACACCTATATGATCACTGATTAACTTTATAACTTCTTTACAGTGTTAACCCTCCAGACCCCCGAGATAGTTTTATGCATTTACACAAAACTAATTATGCCAAGAAGAAGACTTCACTGTATTTAACATCAATAAAGATTTTTCATTGTTGGATACACACTTTTAACACTTACATAATCACTGATTAACTTTATAACTTCTTTACAATGTTAACCCTCCAGAGACCCGAGATAGTTTTATTCATTTACACAAAACTAATTATGCTAAGAAGAAGGCTTCACTGTAATTAACATCAATAAAGATTTTTCATTGTTGGATACACACTTTTAACACCTACATAATCATTGATTAACTTTATAACTTCTTTATAGTGTTAATCCTCTAGAGACCCGAGATAGTTTTATGCATTTACACAACAATAATAATGCTAAGAAGAAGACTTCACTGTATTTAACATCAATAGAAATTTCTAATTGTTGGATATATAATTTTAACACCTACATAATCACCGATTAACTTTATAACTTCTTTACAGTGTTAATCCTCCAAAGACCCCAGTTAGTTCTATGCAATTACACTAAACTAATTATGCTAAGAAGAATAGTTCACTGTATTTAATATCAATAAAGATTTTCCTTGTTGGATACACACTTTTAACACATACATAATCATTGATTAACTTTATAACTTATTTACACTTTTAACCCTCCAGAGACCCGAGATAGTTTAATGCATTTGCAAAAAAACTAATTATGCTAAGAAGAAGACTTCACTGTATTTAACATCAATAAAGATTTTTCACTGTTGAATGCACAATTTTAACACCTCATAATCACTGATTAACTTTATAACTTCTTTACAGTGATAACCCTCCAGACACCCGAGATAGTTTTATGCATTTACACAAAACTAATTATGCTAGGAAGAAGACTTCACTGTATTTAACATCAATAAAGATTTTTCATTGTTGGATACACACTTTTAACATCTACATAATCACCGATTAATTTTATAACTTCTTTACAGAGTTAACACTCCAGTACTCGCACGGAATACATTTGCTGTTTATTACGTCATCACATCTCCAATTTCAATTCTAATAGCGTGAAATTTTTTAGTACTTTAATGCTGTTACGAATATCAGCTTTTCACTCGCTCCCTCCTCTGGGCTTCACTGTGAAGACACTTTTTTATGCGCACATATCATTTAAGGTGTCCGGAACAATTTCAGAAGCAGCTCAGATACTGCAGGGATGGCATGATATGGGTTCATAATTCTTTACGATGTTATCATTTGTAGTAGATAGATAGTAGATAGATAGATGGATTTATTGAGTAATATTATGCATACAGATTTTATATTATCATAATTTTCTCTAAAATCCAATGCACGGGTCTTCTGACCGTACGTGCTTTGTACCCCAAAGAAGTCATCTTTTGTAGGTTTCCCCCCCAATCCCTAAAATAACACACATATTAAAATGGAAATGGCACAATAAAACAAATTAGATAATATATCCTAACCTAAAAGACATAAAAGGGAACTCCTTTTCTGACTTAGCATCGAGAATGTTAGATATTTTCTCCGTACTTGTTCCAATTCGACACAATGTAATAAAATATGCTTATAGGAGTCCTTTTCTTTGCAAAGCGGACAAAGACGCTCCCCTTCTTCGTTGACAATTTTATTACCCTTCCATGCCCCCAATCTTAGCCACGCTAAATCTGCTCTGCTGTCTTTGTTACAAGAGTTTATGTAGTCACACCTGCCCCAGTTAATCATGAGATCTGATTGTAAATGTAGTGAGGACTTTTCCGAACATTGGAGCAAAATCTCTTGCCTCTCGATATCAATTAAACGCACCTTCACATAACGTCATACATTCCTCCTCTTATTCTCTCCTTTCTCCCATACACATCCCATTCCTATATGATGGAGCCCTCTGTGCAGTTTATAAATCCACCCCTTCTCGCAAACCTCTCTTTGTTGAACTTTGTAGCAAATCGACTGTAGAAGCGTCTGATCCCCAAATATAATTTTTAACCAGTATTTTATCACCCTAACTTTCATAATTTCGTTTTGTAGCCCAAACTTCTTTAGCACCCCGCAGTTAGCTGTGCTTCTGACAATTCCAAGTATTCGTTTCAGGAAGTCCGTTTATACCTTATTTAGTTTTCCCGCATTTTCCCAACTCCAAATTTCCGCCCCATACAACATAGATGACCTAACCACTGATCCATATACTAGCTCCAATGTTGCTGCAGGAATATCTGGCACTTTACTGATCAATTTCTATACCTCTGCACTCTTTACCCTGCACTTGCGTTTCTTTATGTCAACATGCTTAGTCCATCTCCCGTTCATTGATAAAGTAACCCCTAAATATATGAAATGTTTCACATTTTCCAATATGTGCCCGTCGTATGTATAGTAGTGGGAAAAAAACCGGACCTACCTTTATAGCTGATTTCAGAGCCTTGTTCACTCCAGAGCGTCGGTGCATATTCCTTGGACCAGAAACCACCTGTGCGGTTGAACAACAGCCACGCAGCTGGTTACTGTTTTCCTGCGGTTTTTTTGCCACTACTGACAAAATGTTCAGACGCGGCGCAAAGCAACATTTTGTTTGGTGCAAAATAAATTACATTCGCAATATAGATCCTGATTTTATGGCCTAGAATTGATTGAAGATTGTTTTGGAGACCACTGGTTCTTATTCTAAAAATGTTGTATTTGACCCCTATATCAGCGAATAAGTTTTGAGTACAGTCTTATGAATCGCACGGTAGAATTTACGTATTTAGTACAAAGAGACAAAGACCCTTCCTGTTCACCAGCACGTAATACAGAGCCATCAACTCTCGCTCCTGTCTCTATTTATCTCAAACAAGAATCCTTGTTATACTCTACATGTGAAACTTCATGGATATTGGATAGGATTTAAATAGGAGGGCAGACAAAATCTTTTATACATATGTGGATTTGGATCCTCGTTATATTACTAACATATTCGGTTTCAAATAGGGCCTACAAGGAAATATTTCGGCTCTTTGTAAAATATAGATGTAAATTATTTATAGCTCAATAAATTTATTCGATATCACAATAGGAAAAGAGTTTTGTATCACGAATTTCGATATAAAATGAAATGTGTGAAGAGTTCGAAGAAATATCTGAGATATAAAGACAGGTGTATGTGTGGGATCCTTTTTATGACCTTAATGCTAGCAAGCAATAAAGGAGAGACTTGAATAAAAATAAGGCACTTTATTGCGCACCCCTAAGGCAGGTGTGTAAGGTCAAGGGGTCAGTTATTTCGATCTGAATTTCAAAGTACGATTACAGTGGTTACGAAGCAATCAACGATACGCGGTGAAGGTTAACCGCTACAGTTGTGGTTACAGAACTACCGTCATAAAGGTAAATGTAAAGATAGGATTCGATGTTTCAGTAATCCAGTATTGAAAAGAAAATGAAGTTTATGTACATAAAATTGTCTCCAATATTATATTGTTTGTGAGAAAAATAATGAGCTAAATGTTGTCTATGTGAAGGCATATAATATACTTCATAATAATAAAAAAAAATCAGTAAAGTTACTGTAATGAGTTACAAAAATAGCTAGCAACGTGAAGATATGTCTACAATTTCGAGAATCATATTCAAATATATGTTTATATGTGTACGTGTTTGTATATTTTCATTCCCTACAGATATTATCCAAATACCGTTCAAGTCATTTTATTGTCCTAGTGTCATTTACACCCACATATAAACTCGTCCTGCAGGGTTTTTATGTTCATCCTTTCCCAGATGGTTTCCAATTAACAGTTGCTAATGGGTGTCTCTTCTTTTCCACTTGTATAACATGGAAGTAACATTTCTTTACTTTCTCATTAGCTTTTATTAATTGTGAGCGTGATATTCTGGCTCCTCTAATAAGAGTTAATTCGTGGCTTCTATCTTCTCTTATTTGATGGTTAGATTCTTGCATTTCAGAATCCCTAGCCATAGAAATTATATTATTATCATTATTAGACTAAATATTTCTACTTCCTAAATATTTAACCATTTCCCATTCGCGTCTGCTATCACATATTTCTGGGAATTTTATCTGTGGTGTGGGAAGTAACACATATCATGTTCAACCAGAGAAATATTTAAAGAAAACAAATTCAAGCGTAACCTGTGATGATAACCGCTATAATGTTCACTTGCACATGTTCTAGGCGCACATTCAATAGATGACCACAGATGAGGAAGCGAGACCTGGCATATGAGCTGAGTGATAGGAGAAAGAATGGGATTTATTTCTTAATTTTCATTTTGATTATTTAACGATGTTGTATCAAGTACTAGGTTATTTAGCGTCGATAGGATTGGTGATAACTAGATGCGTGATGACTTAAGGAAAAGTGAAGTTGTTTCGTATCGGAGTATATGGCACGTGCCGCGCCGTCCGTCTTTTGTGTACCTGGCGAGTATAGCAGCATACATAACGAAGGTGAACTGTTGTTCTTTTGTTTCAGTGTTAAATTGTGTTATGAATAAAGTGAAAGCAATGTTGCTAGGATACGAGCGGTAATGTGTGGTGTGAGAAGTGTTTAGACAGTGAATAAAATATTAGTTCAAGTTTGTAGTGAAATAGTCAACAAGGGTTAGGTCTTTTTATATTAAATAAATTATGTGCATTGTTATTTAAAGTATTAAATTAGTTATGGAGGGAAGAATTATTTTTTAAGGGAAGTGAGAATAAGAGAAGGGAAGTAGAATAATAGTGGATAAAGTAAAAGGATGGTCTAATGAAAATGAAGGGACATCAAAGACAAGGCAAGAACAGGCTTAAAGGGTCAATACACGTCTTGTTTAAAATTGTAAATAGTGCAAGTAAGGGAATGCTGGCCAGAATACAGAAATGTGAAGGGCCAGCAGGACCGAAGATTTTTGAGAAATATATATCAATATCAATATAAATAACGAAGGAACCCCGGTCCACATTGCAACGCAATGTGCGCAGTTGTGTTATCCTGCTCAAGTATTTAGTACGCGTTGAAAAGTGTAGTGCTGATCCATTCATAATGTCGAAGTCAAAACGTTAAATTCGCTCAGAAATACGAAATGTAGTTAAGAAGTATGAGAGTGACATTTTATGTATTCACGAAGACAATATCGTGTGTAATGTATGTAAAATTGAAATAAAAACCAGAACAACTCAGGCTATAGAGAAACATTGCAACAGTATATCACACAGGAAATGTGTTGAAATGAAATCTGAGGAACCATCATCATCATCATCATCATCATCATCATCATCATCATCATTTAGTTGTGCGGGTCTAAACTACACGTGCAACATGATGCTCAGTACAAATATTCCTCTAAAGAAATTGAGTGATCCCCATTTTAGAGTTTTTCTTCAGAAATTCTCTCGATACAAAAACTGTTTAAGCGATAGGCTAAGACGAGTCAGCTTCGACAACTTAGGAGAATATATCGTCGTTTACTGCAACGCTGGTAATTGCATGAATGATAACGAGGACTGAACTTGCAAGGTATGTGCTACACTACTACAGTACGTTATTTTTCTTTTCCTTCTGACTGTACGGACATACAGTAGCATGTTGACGTCGCCTCTTTACGTATAAAACCTGTTGAGCCAATGGTCTGAATGAAAGAAATGTAACACGTAGTAAATGTGCACTTACATTCAACGATAAGTTATCCCGCAATCCACTGTCTAGTGATAACTAAATGGTATTTGTCAAGATGAAGACGATGATTGCCATAGATTACCTGACATTCGTCTTACGGTTGGCGAAAACCTCGAAAAGACCAGGTAATCAGTCCAAACATGAATTGAACGCAGGCAGGCAGTCACCTTAGCCGTCTGAGCTATCAGAAAGAGGGTTTGTTTCATAATGGTTAACATTAGGGGAGAGTCGGTTAGTATCGGACAGCGGGTAATATCATACAGTGACTTTCTTTCATCTACCACACGATGATAGAACCTGATTGACATGGTTACGTTTCTGTGATGTCGCATAGAGAAACGTTACCATGTCATTCAGGTACTACCATATGGTGTTAGATGAAAGAAACGCACTGTCCGATATTACCCGATGTCCGATACAACCCGACTCTCCCCTATACGAATCTACCGATACGGAAGTTCATCTCACAATCAGATTAAAACCTATCTCACTCTCAAGAGTTGACTTGCAGGTTGGATCGGCAATATCTCTCTTTGGTAGCTGATAATGTTCAGAAGCAAATGTAAGGTAACTTGTATCTTATGTCGGAGTGAGAGCTGATATTATTGTTAACGGCAGTTTTGTCGTAATTAATTTCGATTTTTATTTCAAAATTTAGAAAACTTTAACTTCTAATGCACTGTGCCTGCCGTTTAAACGCTGTTTCAAACAGCATGTTATTAATCATTGGAAACCTTGTTCATTAACTGTGGATAATTTATGAAATTTCCTTTTCCAATAACGCGAATTATTAAAACACTGCTTGCATTAACTCTAATTGTATGTATTCATATACCCGAAAGCCAGATTTGTATAATGCATGTCACTGTTCGTTAACAGAAAACCACAAATTCAAGTCACACAGAAAATGTGCACTCAATGTTGGATCTATCGTCTTGTCAACACACTTGAGTGGATAAAAAAGAAGGGAATAATAGAGTTGAGGTCTGATAGAGTTTATGGGTAGCTCAGTTGGCTGAGCATTGGCGCACTTAGCCAAAAGTCCCGGAATGGATGCCCGGTTCCGGAACAATTTTTCCCTTGAAATTATTCGTCATACATTGTTTACTTACAAAGCAACTGAAAGTAAATTATAAAAGCACAAAATTTCTAAGTTAGATGGCATTATTAAAATCTATATGACTTAAGAAGAGTAAATTGAATTAAGTAAAATATAACTTGAGAATTCTGTATCATCCCTAAACAGTTTTATTCGTAGGATAGAAAGGAAAAATGTTGAAATATGATCATAGGCTTACCTATTTTTCACTAGATTTTCATAATTTTGTTGTCATAAAACATTAGTATATGAAACGAAATTACCTGACTTCCCATGCAAATTAGTTAACATACCTTCATTTCTATGATGCAGCTCAGAGATAGCGATCTGGAGTCAGATTTTGAAGCCGCACATGGGCGTGCTTTATAACCTCACTCGAGCTGATTATTAACTGATTGAGCTTTTCCCTAGTTTTCCATATTTGTAAGGCAAAGGTCAATTAGACCTAATTCAGCGGCGTCTCCTAAAACTTCAAAGTAATGTGAAGATAACACTTAATCACTAAAACTTGGATGATAGGTACTTACAACGTTAAAAATAGCCAAGCAGAAGAGCCAAACATAAATGATTCAGGCACATGAAATATTCATTAAAATCCGAACTGTCATTAAAAATGTACATAATGGATATATGAATTGTAAATACTTTCAAATATTTTACTATGCTGCATTTTTAACAGAGCAGCTGTGTTTTATGATGCTTTCACTTGTGAGAAATAAGGCCTATCTATCGGTCCGACTACTAGACTAATATAATTCTTAACAAGAAATAAACGAATTATTAGGCTGATTTGTTAGAAATGAACACGTAACCATTAAAAGTGTACAGTTCCCATTTTAAATTTTAATTGGGCCTAAATGATGTTTTAACTGATAAGAAATGTAAAAGTCTATATCTGAAATAATATCATACAATTTACATTTTCTAGATTAATCATGTATTATGTGAAAAGAAGAAATATTCAAACTTTGTTTATAGAAACATATCAAAAGAAATCATTTGCATTAATAAAATCTTCTGTCACCATAAGATTCATGAGTACATGTCCCGTGACTATGTCACCGATGGGTATGGAGGGGGGAAATAGGTTTTAGTCTGACAAGCAAACATTCTGATGGGGACAGATAAAAAAACTTACATTTTTTCCTTCCACCGTGTTAATAATATCAAAACAAGTGCTTATACAAATTTTGGCTACTACATCGCAATTACGAGGGCCGTCCAGAAAGTAATTTTCCGTGAGGCTGTTCACAGAAAAAAAACACAATATCATGGAAAGATTTATTGAAACACATACGGCTATTGTTACGCTATTTTTCAACATGTTCCCCGCTGGAATTGAGACATTTTTTCAAACCATGGGATCAATTTTTGTATCCTTGTGTCGTAGAAGTTTGCCGCCTGGGATCAGAACCGGTATGACAAATGTCTCATTTCTGGTAGGGAATATGTTGAAAAAGAGCGCAAGAATTGCTGTATTTCTTCCAGTAAATCTTTCTATGAAATTGTACTTTTTTTCTGTAAATGGCCTCAGGGAAGATCACGTTCTGGACGGCCTGGTAATTACCAAAATTTGTACAAGCACTTGTTTTGACATTATTAACATGGTGGAAGAAATAAATTTAACTTTTTTTTTATCTGCCTCCATGAGAATGATTGCTTGTGAAATGAACTTCCATGTCGGTAGATTCGTATAATATTAACCACCATGAAACAAACTCTCTTTCTGATAGTTCATTCTTTCCCCTCTCTTACAGCTCACATGCCAGGTCTCGCTTCCTCATCTATACTGACAGAAAATTATTCATCCCTCCCTCATGAAACCTTCGTCTTCATCATTACTCTTCTTCATTTACATGTCTTTTCCAACCTTCTTCTTTTGTCATTATAGAGGTTGTTAGCATGTGGAACTGCAAAGCAGATTGAAAGTGAATATTTGTTCCGAGTAAACAAAACAGAACAAAAATCCGCCAAACTAAAGTCATGTACAGGAACATCACTTTATTTTTACCAACATTTTAACATTAACCTGGCTATACTCGGAAACACTGTTGCCCCCTTCCATTCAGGAGTATGGTGTTACTAGTGCAATATGTAAACAAATCATTTTACTAGGTATAGGAGGAGAGAAAAGTAGTGTATCCATTTATGCTGTAGGGAAATACGATATTACGATTTTCAGTTTGATCATCACTTTTACGAAATTTATCAAAATACAGTAGAGTAGCAACATTTTTTCTAAAAACTCAACTTTTCAGGCGGCTATGTTCGTTATGTAATACCTACTTTATTTAGCATATTAATTATTGATGTTAATATACAATATAGAGAGTGCATTTAAATTGAGGGGGTCATAAGTAAAGGACTGTAAGTGCACTTAAGTTACTTTTGAGAAAATGGGGTTTAAATATTTAAGCTTTCGTAAAACCGGTGAATTTTTTATTTAAATTTTAATGTGTGATGCGATTAAAATATCCCTTTACCACTAAAATTTTAGATACTTTAGCTTACACTGGATGCACTTAACTCATGTTATTACAAATGTCACTAGCATTCCTTTGCTTCTAGCCACCTCAATTCAAAATAAGCTAATCTGAATTTTTAAACAAGTTGCTGAAAATGGTTGCCGTTCATTGCAATACAGGCTTCAATTCTTTATGCATATTATTAAAAACATTTTGAAGCATATTCTCTGAAATTGAATTTATCGTTTCTTCAATATAATTTTTTAGTACGATATTATTAATATAGGTTCTTTCTTCTATAGAAAACGCAACCATATTTATGAAACACACTATACACGGCAGTGTTTACTTAACTCCTTGAAGACTTCGAATGCAACAGCGGCCGTAAGTTTGTGTGTCTGACGGGAGCAAGGACATTAGTGAAGGGGTTGGAGTGAAGTACATTCAGAAATGCAGGTACAATAAAAATGCAAGTAAATATAAAATGATGTCCCTGTGTATATCTCAATAGATTATTATTGGAAGCTATTTTGTTATGAGAGGTCATACATGCAACAATCCTCAATAGTGGGATACGGTACTATAGATCAGCGGTTACCAACTTTTTCCGACTCGCGAACCCCTTCCACAACGACATGAGTTGGATGAACCACTGACTTTTAAATATTCATACAATAGACATGCATAAAATTTAATTCCAAGCGAAAGGTTTAATAACCTTATATTAACTTAACCCTTAACGGTTAAAACCTATAGTTACTCTAGTTACGGCTTAAAAGTTACACAACGTGTAGGCCTAGTTGCAATAATAATTAATACAAGTTTTCATTGTAATTACTCACCTCTTCCTTGGAATTCAGTGAGGAGGTTACGCCTGCTTTCCATAGCACAGAGCTTTGAAGTCAGGAACCACAGAATTTAAATAAAGTCTCAAATCTATTTCAGCACAAAGTCTGTTTCTGTATTTATTTTTTAAATAGGCTTATAAGAAAACGACATTTCGCACACATATGAAGGGTACACGGGAAAAACGATCAAGGTTTACCAAAAATCGAAATTGGGTTAATAATGCTATCTTATAGTGGAAAGGAAGTACTATCATGTGGTCTAGCTAATAATAAGAAATAATCGTTCTTGACATTCTACTACGTCAATTTCTATTAAATACACACATAACAAAGTATTAAGTGCTTAAACTTTAAAATTCGTTTTTCTCGAAACTTTCTAAAATGGACCTTGATCGTTATTCCCGTGTACCCTTCATATGTGGATGAAAAGGCCAATAAAGTCGTTATGGATTTATTCGCTAACACTGGGAACTCCTTTAAACTCGATCAAAAACCAATTAATGACAAAGATTTATAACTTTTTTGTAACTGTAAATCAGTGGAAATTTCTTTTTCATCTACGCTTAATGTGGATTCTAAAATTGTTGACTCTTCAAAGGGATTGCGAATCCAATCATTATTGGACATAACAGGGAAATATTCTCTGAAAGTTTTTCCAAGTCCCTTCAAATGTTCTTTAACCATGTTCTTTACATTTTCGTCCAAAGAAAGATGATTTTCCACTAGGAAATCGTGAAGGGTATCAAAGCACTCGGTTTGATTGCTATTGAAACACGTTTCCCAAAAATTAAGTTTTTTAATTAATGATTGTATATGGTCATACATTATTATTATTATTATTATTATTATTATTATTATTATTATTATTATTATTATTATTATGAAAATGCCGCAGAAGGAAACAATAATAGGCCTAACTTCGAAACCCGCCATTACGGAAAAGTTTTGGCGAACCCTTGAAATATTTTGCGAACCTCCTGGGGTTGGGAAACGATGCTATAGATGACAACAATAGTTGCTGATGCAGCTGTATTAAATTTGAACACTATAATGAAGAGAAAATACTGAAGGTCAAAATGCGTAATATATTTTGTCGAAATAGGTGATACGAGTTTGCTATTCCTAAAATAGCTATTATCCCTAAAGCAGACATTTATTGCAGTATAGAACTCGGACAGGTATCTTAAAATGATCTAATATGGAAGTTGGGTTAAGTTCCCTAACATACGAGTATATACACGGGAGTAAAACAGGAAAAAAGGAGAATGTCCGAGCCATATCACCTCCTTCATTCATGAGTGAATAAAGTCGTTCTTTTTTACATCAGGGTCGACGTTAGACCGGCTATTCTTTAGCTTCCAAGTCCTTTTGAAGCAGATATTGCCAGCGCGGCACCCGCTCGTAAAAGGCGATGAAGGAGGAGAGAACGAAAGCTGTGCATCCCTCTCATAGTATGGTGCATACTTTTAAACATATCCAAAAATATATGAATGCATTGAAACGTTAGTATTCTGTTAGCAACTTCATAGATAAAGAGCGATGGAATAATAGTACATTATGCAACGAGCCTATAATCATACTAATTAAGAACCGAGTATGAATGTTTATGAAACTCGCTTGCGCTCGTTTCATAAACATTCATACTCGCTTCTTAATTACCATTATAGGCGAGTTTCATACGACTTTTTATGCTCGACCATATTTCTAACTTGAAATTATTCAGATGTATACATTTTATTTGTATCTGACGAGATCGGAAGTGACCTTGTTCTAGGTCGTGAATTGTGAGTTGTGCGCAGACGCGAAAGTAATGGTTTTTTCCGAGAAACAATAATGTCATTGACCTTGATGTAATCACGTTAAACTTGATATAACCTTGATTATTGAATTCGACATTGAAAAATGAGATGACAAATTGAATTTATTTGAATATTATTTACAATTAACGCTAATTATTATAGTAACAGAACATAATCTTCTGCGACAGTATTGGATTTCCAGCCTCCGTGACTTTTCGCTAATTCTCTTTCGATTGCATATCCGAGAATAATCGATACTTGCGGATTTAAAACGGTACAAAGCTGACTTGTCATTGGCTGAACACCTGTAAGTTGAGTTGTCATTGGCTGAACACCTGTACTGTAATGAGTAGGTGTACTTTAATGACATGCATTAAAGGACTGCTACCAGGTGTATAATTACTACATTTCGGCATGGTCGAGCATAAAATGTGTTTATGTACATTAAAGTTGGGCACCATTGTAATATAACAAATGAAGTTATTGGATGTTAATAAAATACAAATAGAAATATATTAGTCAAAATAAAAGGAACATTTCTAAATGATAAGAATGTGAATATTCTAATAATATATCCATTATTTAAGATAATTTGTACAGCTAAACAATGAAATCTGAAACTTTACAGAAAATTTGGGAAAATTCAATATGGTCTTTTGAAGTATGTTTGTGGTGGAGAGGAAGAAACATTTTCGTAGTTTTCAAGAAATGGGTAAGGACTAAAATGAATGCTGAGAAAAGTAACAGAATTAAGGGACTGAATGGAAGAAAGTGAAATAGAAACTAGAAAATTTAGCCTGTACAAAAAAGTATAACATTGCAAGTAATCAAGATAAAGGTCATTTCATGTCAACAGGTCTTTTATCTAAATAAAATATTTTCTACAAAAAGTCTATTTCTGTACGTTTAAATGCGCAATATAATCTAGGAGATATGGATATAATATAGCATTTTAAAATAAAAATCTGTATGTTACCATAAACAGCACAGCTAAACTTTGTTAATTGATTCATAATTTCAATCGTGCATTTGTTTCGTATGTTGGCTATAGTGGAAGTGCATGCATCTCGCCAAAGAAGGAAGATGTATCTATGGAGGAAGCTTCTGTCGTAGTTGATAAAGTGAAACATCCAAGAGTTATAAATAACAGTGGACAGCTTGTTATTGTTTGAAAATAATTAATTTTCACAGTAAAACTTTGTGATTCCATATTTTGTTTCCTTTTATATCTGTAATTAGTTTTATTTCCAGACGTTTGGAGAAAATAACAATTGAAATTTCATATTTTAACTATTTTGTCACACCCGTAACATTTTATAAATATTCTGTATGTTCTTGGTCAAGCGCAAATCTAAGTTTAAAAAAGATAATCCTGTTCTAAAGTTCTCGCAGATACAGAAAAAGTGTCCTTCTCTTTCAGAACTTAGCAATTAGTAGAGTTGCTGAATGAACTACATGAATGCGCAATGTCAATGAATAATTTTGTCACACCCGTAACATTGTCTTCCCCCTTCGCCATTTTAACACAAATTATATGTATTTCATAATTATTGATCAACAACTATATTTATCCTACAAACAAAACTCAGCTCGAACTCCTCGCGGCGCGCATGCTATACCCCTCTTACCGCATGCAGTAGACTTGAGAGCATGCTGGGAACGGGAGCATACGTCATCTGCGCGAGACAGTCACGCCAGCTGGTTTCTGCGCACTGAGTTTTCTTTGTTGGATGTCTGTAGGTAACTAGAGGTATATATCATAGCTTTTCAACGGCCTACAAGATAAGAAATTGGCATAATCTTATGGTCAATATAACTAAATATTAGTCACACTCGTAACAATGGAATAGACCTAACCATAAACAATAAAAATTATTTCGAGGTATGCAAAGAACACATAGAGGAGATCAGTAGAACGCTGAGAAGTTTTATGAAAAGGAGAATAATTTGTAGAATAATTTGTTGGAAAATTAGATATACAAGAGGAGAATGTTATTGCAAATTGCAATCATGTATGTTGATATTAAAAGAGTTAGAGTAATATTGTATTTAGAATGAGCAAATATGACTAAATTATCTACATTATTTCCATAAAGTAAGGAAAACTCTGAGCTGATAGCGGCGATATAACTGTAAAGACTTCCCTCATAAAGTATTTGCTAGAGTCGGTGAACTCTTGCTTCAAAAGTGGTAGCGTGCAGAAGAGATTTACAATCCCGTGTCTACGAACCTGCTGCTCCATCTTATTTACGTATAATTTCTCACGAATTCCTCATCAGACGACTATAAAATCTTGACATTGAAGTTATATTTACGGAAAACAAAATATAGTTCCCTGTCCCAATATTGCAGACTTTTTTCGATCTGTCGAATTGTATGTTGAAATACCCAAAATATTAAATACTTAATATTAATTCTTCCATCGCCAGGACTGCACCATTAATAACCTATAAGGCTCACCTATCCAATTTGGTATGTGTATTTTTTAGAAATTTGAAAGTTACAATGTAATAAAAAAAGTAAACTCAAACTCACCAACAGAAAAGACAATAGGTCAATTACGATAAAACAATAACCCTCAGCCTCAGTATTATAGATTGGGCAGCGTGCCGGTAACACCTCTATGAAGTGAATGTAATGTTCAGAAGCATCATGGAGAACAGCCTGGTAGGTGTTCTGTATTTCGATTCGTGTAGGTATCAGAAAAACACGGCGATGACCGACAAAGCATTGGAGGTTTTTGTGAAGTCGAACTGGGCAAGACTACCTGATTCCTGAAGTGGTGAAGTGAAAGAAAATATAAAATGGAAACATATGAGCTTTGTGGTATTATGGTTGTCGAAATAGAAGCCCTACATTAAATCGTTACTGTGAAGTTTGCACGATTAAATGTTTTTGCATGGATTAGGTCTGAATTCTTCTACTATTTGAGTCGTTCAGAGCAGAAGTGGTGTAAGTCAAAATTGGGTACTGAGGCTTAAAGTAAAAATTCTGTAAAATACAGCGGAAAGTAGCAATTAATATGTCCTTCGTGCTCTCCACTGACTACTAATAATTTAAATAAATTGGATTTTAATTGTTATTTTGCCCTGTATTTTACAGAATGTTTACTTTAACCCTCAATACCCATTTTTGACTTACACCACTTCTGCTCTCAACGGGTAATTTATTATCACTTCAATTCAATTTCGTTATCATCGTTTAAGGTATGTTATTTATTCTTGTATAGCATATTATGTAAAATATGCTTTAACGCAAATAAACTCGATCCTTGCCTTTACGGTCCTAAGAATCCATCGTTCAATTAGTGGCTTAGCTGCAGCTACGTAGATAGTTGGCTTTGGAGAAACTTGTGTGGAACTCAATCTTGTAAAAATCGTAGGTTTAGAAGTCGCAGTATTTGAAAGGAAAATAAAATAAAGAATTAACGATGATCTTAATTGAATGAAAAAATTATATACAAGTCATCATCATCACCATCATCATCATCATCATAAGTTTTAGGCCGAGTGGCCTGTTACGGTTTTGTTTTCTGTCCATCTCTTTTGAAGTCTGCCAATGGATCTTTTCCGCCATGGTCGATAATTTAAAATTGCCTTTGTAGATCTGTTGTTGCTCACATGATTTTTCCAGGTTTCTTGATATCGACAAATGTATTCCATCAATGGTTCAGCCTTGAGTTCCTTCATGATTCTGGTTGTGGTTGAACTTAGTGTATCCTGCAGTCCCCTTCACGAATCTCATCTCACATGCTGTGATTCTACTAATATCATGAGCTCTTAAGGTCCAAGCCTCACTTCCACAAGAGAAAACTGGTCTTACGAGAATATTGTACAGGCGTAAACGCGTATATTTCCGAATAATTGCAGACTTAAAATCACTATTGATTATGTTAATAGTTTTAATGTATTTGTTGATTTTCTGGGGGATATCCCTTTCAGATTGAAAAGATATCAAAGAAGTGTTTATATCTGCTATGTCGTTTCAAAAATATCTGCTGAAAAACTTTCTGTGTATTATTTATCTCCTACGTCATTCCAAATTTAATGTTGCAAAAACATTCTATGTCAAACGAGTTTCTTGTAGGAGACTTAAAATAAGGATTTTTGTTTGTTAATTGGCAATACTGAATTTCGTTGTCACATTGTTTATTTATGTAATTACTTAATACAGTGGAAGTTCTTACGTTCGATAGAAATCAAGTTCGACATCCTATAGTTCGACTGCTTACGTAGGAGAATTAGACACTCCCCTATATGGGCACTAAGAAATGAGTTTGCCATTTGAATGGAAATTAGTCCTGTGTCTTGTAGTGATACTTTTGTTAAAGGAAAACAGAATATTTTATTGATTAGGACATCCATATTCATCACTGATTTTAAAATAATGAACTCTTCTTTTTCTATTTGAGAACGGTGTCGTTTGTGAGACGGAATTGTCGAAACTCACTGTGGTACTGGAAGCGCATACACAAGTCTCGGGGCGGGCAGGAAATGAAAGTACATTACTGTATTCGTTGATGGATAACCAATAAGAATTTGTATTCATTTCACCTGCCACACTCACTACCCTTATTTGGTCAGACTTTTCATTTCTGTTATATCGAACTTAGGAGAGTCCACTGTATATGATCGAAGAATTAACTCCTATGTTAATTCTTTCTACACCGATATAGGTACAAAATTCCCTATGTCTTTTTCTCTTCCAAAAATTAATCTTTCTTTTCTTCTACATAATCTAAATAATATTAGTATGGTTTTGAAAAATATTTCAGTATTGTAAATGTTAATTTGGTTATGTGTCTAAGTTTTAATTAGTTTTTACCTCCCTCTATAACAGTTTTTCACATAGAAGTTTTGCATTCTGCAGCACCGAATGTTAGCATCTGTAGGCATTGGATAAATAAAAAAGAAACACCAAAAATCCATTTATGTGTAGAAACTAGAACTTATCTTTATTTGCAGTAGCCGTGGATTAAAGTATATTCAGTATAAAGACTTAACTTATATGTTTCTGTAAAATTAAATTCCACGTGTTTTATGAGGGGTGAAAATGTTACTAAAACCTGCGGCATTTCAAACGACTGCAAAATGAGAGGTACAGTAATATCTTGCGTAAAATTTATTGAGTTTTACCCCACAGTCACCATTTTCTGTTACGAGTGAATTATGTTGGACCAATTAGACCTCAACCCCGAATCCACAAATTACTGACGTGGCGACCCTTCGATTTATAGTCTCTATTAATTTCAGTACCTTCTGTCCGTATCGCAGCTACATTGAACTTGAAGCCTTGGTATTGTGTGCAGGATTATCTCCCAGCTTATCGCAAAGGATTAGCAGTCAATACGTCGGGGTACGATTCTTTCAGTACTTTTACAGCCCACATTACAGCCCCTCTGTTTTTCAGGGAATTGATAGCAGTGCTTAGGGTAGGTTTTGTGTGGAGATTTAATCAATACCCCAGTTGCTCGACATAGAGTCAAATATGGCTGAATTTCTCTTACACTCTAGATTTTTGGTACACTGGTAAATAATTTATATTGTGACATGTCGCTCAAACTGATCTGACTTGATGGGAGTCATATTAGTCCATCCTTTAAGTCAGCTATGGGGACTACCAGCAAAGTAGGGAGGGAACGTTTCTTACTCACCTCACATTCGTTTGATTGGCAGGCGAGGGGTTAGGTAACTCAGTTGTTTTCCTAAGTCAAGTGCAGTGGTGGATTCGACACACGTTGCGCATCAGTAATTTCGCCGCTGTTAGTTCTTGTTTCAAAATCTTTACAGTCTTTTGTTTTTATGAAGTAAATGTGTCATACAATAATATTACAGCCACCTACTGTGATTAGGCAAATTATATATTTTTAAATGTTATAAGCATTCCTTTATCATGTGCACGAACATTTCTTGAACTTGTGATAGACATAATGAATTGTTTCTTTTTAAAAACAAGAAGCAAAAAAATAAAGCTCCATTGACATTTAACTGTACAATATATTAAAATATATAATGATGAACATAATAAATTGTTTTTTTAACCAATAAAAAAAGTAACTAAGCTCCATTGTCATTTAACTTGAAAACATATTAAACCCCATATAATATCAATATTATTAATTCTTTCTTTGTAAACACACTAAAGAAAGTAAGCAAGCTCCATTGTCATTTAACTTTAAAACATATTGTGAATATATTTCCACTCAACAATAGGATTTATTCTTCCAACAATACTTCCTTTCTACAATTCGCCTTAAACGCTCTCGTCAACAATTGGATTTTCACTCAACACAGTATTCGTTATAGCACTCCACCAACGACAATGACAATTTACTTGGACTATTACAAACAACATTGAACTGTTAATCTTAACTAATATTTACAAAGCACTATTTCAAATCAGAACTATCAATTCTCAGTTCACAGTTCTTCTAGCTCAGTCACTCGAGTTCACCGTATCTCGAACCACAGACCTTCAGAGACAGTTCACTATACTCGAACTCAGGTCCCTCCAACTGCGGTCCACTGCACTCGAACTCAGGCCTTCGGATGCTGAAACAGTTGCGGACGCACACTCGAGCCGAACTCCGGTACACAAGGCTGGCTTGCTGTCCAAAAACTATCAACGACTGCAACTGCAACTAACTAATCATGAATGACTGGACCCTCGTTCCTTCGCGCCCGTAATTTATAACCACAGCGACGTAGCCTCGAAAGTTCCACGCGTCTCTAGAGATGGCACTCCAGAAAAATCCAGAGCCCTCTCCTCTCTACCAGCACCAGATGCGCGCGCACTCTCTCTCCACTCTCTCGCCGCGTAGGCCCTTTCCCCTTTCCCCACCGCGCGCCGTCCCTAGTGCTCCGTGAAGCCCGCGCAATCTGCTTTCTTGCGGGACGCTGGTCGTGAGTTCGAATCTCACGTCGCTGTCACAATATTAAACAAAATATATGAGATATGAATGAAAGGAAATACTACTGTAGGCCTATACTGCTAGTTATCATTTTTTTTTTGATGGGCCTCTGAGTTTCTCCTTATTAACTAAAAGAGATATATTTGGCTCTAATGTAGAACAATTCAAACGTAATACTGAAACTAAATGCATGTCTGCGATCCTAGACCTGGAGATACGTTTGGTCATATTCATTTTGGAAAAAAAAAAAAACTGCTCGCAACAGTAAGTTGAGCCAAACATAGAAATAATACGCATTGGAAATGTGCGCAGATTAGGGAATTGCTCCTCTGGTAGGTATTTAAAGAGATCTACAGTAATCCATTTTTTCTTAAACATTTACTGGCGTGCTCGTTTGCATCTCTATAATGCCTCTGTAACACCAAATACAAATGGATTATTGAACAGGCACATCTCCTCCATTGTAGTTACTTCTGAAAATCTTTCTTGGAAAGAGAACGCATCAAGTAGGCCTAACATGCACTCAAAGTTTTAAATAAGTAAGTTCAGTTTCAGATACTTAATAAAATAATAAGTAACTGAACCCCGAAAATACCATAAACATATCTTGTTTTGTATCTTTTCACAAATATTACGAAAATAGCTTTTAAAATTGTAAATAAATATCTGCATGATCACCAAAGTCCGCTTTATGCTTCCGATCAAAGTGGCGTTTAATATTGAAGCGTTTTATATGCACAATTTTAAACCCGCATATTAAGCACCAGACTTTCTTCTTTCTGTAAATAACAAAAAATTCTTTCTGCCACTCTTCTTGAAACTGACGTCCCGAGATCGAAGCAATACCCGTCACTGAATGAAGTGTGTCTTTAAGAAGCACCAGGCGGAGGAGATGATCGGTGAAGGGGATGGTCGGTGGAGTGAGGTAAGGAGGCTTTGAGTGCAGTGGCTCTTCGGAGCCATTTTTCCCCATGGTTGCTTTAAGTAATAACGTCAAATCATCTCAGCATTTGTGTTAAACAAACGCTTTTGATGACATGAAAATATTTGATAGATTGGATATCACGGTTTATAATTATTTATTTTCCTATTTTTTTTAATCTGAGTTTTGACTATAACATTTTGAGTACTTGTAAATGAAACCTTTGGCAAGCTTCTTTGTTTTAATCTGAGATGCAGTACATTAATTCATTCCTAGTGTTTTGCCCAAGATCAGGTCTTTAACTGAAAATCCAACTTTCTCCAATCTTTTCTATTTTCTGCCTTCCTCTTTGTCTCCGCATATTATCCATTTCTTCAGCCTGTGAATGCACATACGTGTATTTATTTATTATTATAGCTTACGTATACTTTGTCGTATTTTACGCTATATTTACACTTGAACTACCATGAAATTTGAAAAAGTTAATCAAAAAATATTATTTACAGTTTAAAGTTAATTTTACGCCTAGATGTGTTTTATATTATGATATAGACTATATGAAACCTGCATTTCGTTTCGTTACAGAACACGGAGAAATGCTAATTAATATTTAATGTTCATTAAAAATGTATTTCATACCGTACAGTGGTTGCTAATTGCATTTATGTATTCCTTCTGCATGTAATGAACTCCAAAGTTATGCTTCTACTTTTTACGCTGGATGAATATAGCGGAACAAGGATATTTTTATATATGCATTTAATAGTTCTTGTTCTGGTGTAGGGCTTCTAGATGCATGAATAATTTCATAATATTCTCGCATTTTCATATATTAAGAAAACATTTAGGAACATTTTATAACAGTAGATGCTTCCTACGTATAAGTCAGGACTTCGTTTTTTTACTGCATTATGAATTAAAGCTGCGATTCAAGAAGGTAGTCCTATGTATATTCTATAAAAATGTAAAATAAAATATTTAATACCATCTAAGTCAAAAAGTGTGTCCAGGCAACGTTGAAACTTACTTCACACATGCATAGGATTCTTTTCCTCATAAGAGTAAGCAGTAAACTTCCTCGGTTTAATTTATAAAAATGGCATCAGTATTGAATAAAATCAAGAAATTACGGCGTGTACTTACTGAAGGAAAACTGGATGAAATTGAGAAAAAGCACAGCTCACATAAATTCTTCGCCGTATCGCAGGAGAAATTGGTGTCTCTATAAACATAGCTTATGCACCCACTAAAATTTTTATATCTAAGCCTTTTGGAGTGACAGTGGTACATGAACAGCAACCTAGGGATAATCCTCATTCAATTTAGGAACTGAAAGATATCACTGTTGTTTAGTCATCTGTTTCAATCCCATAAGTGATATCAGTAAGACATCACTCATGAAGCAACTGAGCCAGGAGATAATGAGGTTGGGTGTCAAGTTTCCAACGTTCTGAATTCAAAGTGGAGTCGAGTACAAGAGGAGAAAATGGAATCCTTGGCAAACAAAGAAGCCGAAGACCACTGCTGCGGAGTACAAGATACGATACAGATAGCGAAAGAGAGCCACGGCACACGTGAGTTCCATGCACTTTGTAGGTTTGGGATAGAAGAGACGGTACAGATAGCGCAAGAGAGCCGTGGCACACATGAATTCCGTGCACTTTGTAGGTTTGGGATAGAAGAGACGATACATATAGCGCAAGAGAGCCGTGGCACACTTGAGTTCCATGCACTTTGTAGGTTTGGGATAGAAGAGACGGTACAGATAGCGCAAGAGAGCCGTGGCACACATGAATTCCGTGCACTTTGTAGGTTTGGGATAGAAGAGACGATACATATAGCGCAAGAGAGCCGTGGCACACTTGAGTTCCATGCACTTTGTAGGTTTGGGATAGAAGAGACGGTACAGATAGCGCAAGAGAGCCGTGGCACACATGAATTCCGTGCACTTTGTAGGTTTGGGATAGAAGAGACGATACAGATAGCGCAAGAGAGCCGTGGCACACATGAATTCCGTGCACATTGTAGGTTTGGGATAGAAGAGACGATACAGATAGCGCAAGAGAGCCGTGGCACACATGAATTCCGTGCACTTTGTAGGTTTGGGATAGAAGAGACGATACAGATAGCGCAAGAGAGCCGTGGCACACTTGAGTTCCATGCACTTTGTAGGTTTGGGATAGAAGAGACAGTACAGATAGCGCAAGAGAGCCGTGGCACACATGAATTCCGTGCACTTTGTAGGTTTGGGAAAGAAGAGACGATACAGATAGCGCAAGAGAGCCGTGGCACACATGAATTCCGTGCACGTTGTAGGTTTGGGATAGAAGAGACGATACAGATAGCGCAAGAGAGCCGTGGCACACATGAATTCCGTGCACTTTGTAGGTTTGGGATAGAAGAGACGATACAGATAGCGCAAGAGAGCCGTGGCACACATGAATTCCGTGGACTTTGTAGGTTTGGGATAGAAGAGACGATACAGATAGCGCAAGAGAGCCGTGGCACACATGAATTCCGTGCACTTTGTAGGTTTGGGATAGAAGAGACGATACAGATAGCGCAAGAGAGCCGTGGCACACATGAATTCCGTGCACTTTGTAGGTTTGGGATAGAAGAGACGATACAGATAGCGCAAGAGAGCCGTGGCACACATGAATTCCGTGCACGTTGTAGGTTTGGGATAGAAGAAACGATACAGATAGCGCAAGAGAGCCGTGGCACACATGAATTCCGTGGACTTTGTAGGTTTGGGATAGAAGAGACGGTACAGATAGCGCAAGAGAGCCGTGGCACACATGAATTCCGTGCACTTTGTAGGTTTGGGATAGAAGAGACGATACATATAGCGCAAGAGAGCCGTGGCACACTTGGGTTCCATGCACTTTGTAGGTTTGGGATAGAAGAGACGGTACAGATAGCGCAAGAGAGCCGTGGCACACATGAATTCCGTGCACTTTGTAGGTTTGGGATAGAAGAGACGATACAGATAGCGCAAGAGAGCCGTGGCACACATGAATTCCGTGCACTTTGTAGGTTTGGGATAGAAGAGACGATACAGATAGCGCAAGAGAGCCGTGGCACACATGAATTCCGTGCACTTTGTAGGTTTGGGATAGAAGAGACGATACAGATAGCGCAAGAGAGCCGTGGCACACTTGAGTTCCATGCACTTTGTAGGTTTGGGATAGAAGAGACGGTACAGATAGCGCAAGAGAGCCGTGGCACACATGAATTCCGTGCACTTTGTAGGTTTGGGATAGAAGAGACGATACAGATAGCGCAAGAGAGCCGTGGCACACATGAATTCCGTGCACGTTGTAGGTTTGGGATAGAAGAGACGATACAGATAGCGCAAGAGAGCCGTGGCACACATGAATTCCGTGCACTTTGTAGGTTTGGGATAGAAGAGACGATACAGATAGCGCAAGAGAGCCGTGGCACACATGAATTCCGTGGACTTTGTAGGTTTGGGATAGAAGAGACGATACAGATAGCGCAAGAGAGCCGTGGCACACATGAATTCCGTGCACTTTGTAGGTTTGGGATAGAAGAGACGATACAGATAGCGCAAGAGAGCCGTGGCACACATGAATTCCGTGCACTTTGTAGGTTTGGGATAGAAGAGACGATACAGATAGCGCAAGAGAGCCGTGGCACACATGAATTCCGTGCACGTTGTAGGTTTGGGATAGAAGAGACGATACAGATAGCGCAAGAGAGCCGTGGCACACATGAATTCCGTGGACTTTGTAGGTTTGGGATAGAAGAGACGATACAGATAGCGCAAGAGAGCCGTGGCACACATGAATTCCGTGCACTTTGTAGGTTTGGGATAGAAGAGACGATACATATAGCGCAAGAGAGCCGTGGCACACTTGAGTTCCATGCACTTTGTAGGTTTGGGATAGAAGAGACGGTACAGATAGCGCAAGAGAGCCGTGGCACACATGAATTCCGTGCACTTTGTAGGTTTGGGATAGAAGAGACGATACAGATAGCGCAAGAGAGCCGTGGCACACATGAATTCCGTGCACTTTGTAGGTTTGGGATAGAAGAGACGATACATATAGCGCAAGAGAGCCGTGGCACACTTGAGTTCCATGCACTTTGTAGGTTTGGGATAGAAGAGACGGTACAGATAGCGCAAGAGAGCCGTGGCACACATGAATTCCGTGCACTTTGTAGGTTTGGGATAGAAGAGACGATACAGATAGCGCAAGAGAGCCGTGGCACACATGAATTCCGTGCACTTTGTAGGTTTGGGATAGAAGAGACGATACAGATAGCGCAAGAGAGCCGTGGCACACATGAATTCCGTGCACTTTGTAGGTTTGGGATAGAAGAGACGATACAGATAGCGCAAGAGAGCCGTGGCACACTTGAGTTCCATGCACTTTGTAGGTTTGGGATAGAAGAGACGGTACAGATAGCGCAAGAGAGCCGTGGCACACATGAATTCCGTGCACTTTGTAGGTTTGGGATAGAAGAGACGATACAGATAGCGCAAGAGAGCCGTGGCACACATGAATTCCGTGCACGTTGTAGGTTTGGGATAGAAGAGACGATACAGATAGCGCAAGAGAGCCGTGGCACACATGAATTCCGTGCACTTTGTAGGTTTGGGATAGAAGAGACGATACAGATAGCGCAAGAGAGCCGTGGCACACATGAATTCCGTGCACTTTGTAGGTTTGGGATAGAAGAGACGATACAGATAGCGCAAGAGAGCCGTGGCACACATGAATTCCGTGCACTTTGTAGGTTTGGGATAGAAGAGACGATACAGATAGCGCAAGAGAGCCGTGGCACACATGAATTCCGTGCACTTTGTAGGTTTGGGATAGAAGAGACGATACATATAGCGCAAGAGAGCCATGGCACACTTGAGTTCCATGCACTTTGTAGGTTTGGGATAGAAGAGACGATACAGATAGCGCAAGAGAGCCGTGGCACACATGAATTCCGTGCACTTTGTAGGTTTGGGATAGAAGAGACGATACAGATAGCGCAAGAGAGCCGTGGCACACATGAATTCCGTGCACGTTGTAGGTTTGGGATAGAAGAGACGATACAGATAGCGCAAGAGAGCCGTGGCACACATGAATTCCGTGGACTTTGTAGGTTTGGGATAGAAGAGACGATACAGATAGCGCAAGAGAGCCGTGGCACACATGAATTCCGTGCACTTTGTAGGTTTGGGATAGAAGAGACGATACATATAGCGCAAGAGAGCCGTGGCACACTTGAGTTCCATGCACTTTGTAGGTTTGGGATAGAAGAGACGGTACAGATAGCGCAAGAGAGCCGTGGCACACATGAATTCCGTGCACTTTGTAGGTTTGGGATAGAAGAGACGATACAGATAGCGCAAGAGAGCCGTGGCACACATGAATTCCGTGCACTTTGTAGGTTTGGGATAGAAGAGACGATACATATAGCGCAAGAGAGCCGTGGCACACTTGAGTTCCATGCACTTTGTAGGTTTGGGATAGAAGAGACGGTACAGATAGCGCAAGAGAGCCGTGGCACACATGAATTCCGTGCACTTTGTAGGTTTGGGATAGAAGAGACGATACAGATAGCGCAAGAGAGCCGTGGCACACATGAATTCCGTGCACTTTGTAGGTTTGGGATAGAAGAGACGATACAGATAGCGCAAGAGAGCCGTGGCACACATGAATTCCGTGCACTTTGTAGGTTTGGGATAGAAGAGACGATACAGATAGCGCAAGAGAGCCGTGGCACACTTGAGTTCCATGCACTTTGTAGGTTTGGGATAGAAGAGACGGTACAGATAGCGCAAGAGAGCCGTGGCACACATGAATTCCGTGCACTTTGTAGGTTTGGGATAGAAGAGACGATACAGATAGCGCAAGAGAGCCGTGGCACACATGAATTCCGTGCACGTTGTAGGTTTGGGATAGAAGAGACGATACAGATAGCGCAAGAGAGCCGTGGCACACATGAATTCCGTGCACTTTGTAGGTTTGGGATAGAAGAGACGATACAGATAGCGCAAGAGAGCCGTGGCACACATGAATTCCGTGCACTTTGTAGGTTTGGGATAGAAGAGACGATACAGATAGCGCAAGAGAGCCGTGGCACACATGAATTCCGTGCACTTTGTAGGTTTGGGATAGAAGAGACGATACAGATAGCGCAAGAGAGCCGTGGCACACATGAATTCCGTGCACTTTGTAGGTTTGGGATAGAAGAGACGATACATATAGCGCAAGAGAGCCATGGCACACTTGAGTTCCATGCACTTTGTAGGTTTGGGATAGAAGAGACGGTACAGATAGCGCAAGAGAGCCGTGGCACACATGAATTCCGTGCACTTTGTAGGTTTGGGATAGAAGAGACGATACAGATAGCGCAAGAGAGCCGTGGCACACATGAATTCCGTGCACTTTGTAGGTTTGGGATAGAAGAGACGATACAGATAGCGCAAGAGAGCCGTGGCACACATGAATTCCGTGCACTTTGTAGGTTTGGGATAGAAGAGACGATACAGATAGCGCAAGAGAGCCGTGGCACATGTCAGTTCCGTGCACTCTATAGCTTTGGAATACAAGAGACGGTACAGATAGCGCAAGAGAGCCGTGGCACACTTGAGTTCCATACACTTTGTAGCTTTGGGATAGAAGAGACGGTACAGATGGCGCAAGAGAGCCGTGGCACACATAAATTCCATGCACTTTCTAGCTTTTGAATACAAGAGATGGTAGAGATAGCGCAAGAGAGCCGCAGCACATGTCAGTTCCGTGCACTCTATAGCTTTGGAATACAAGAGACGGTACAGATAGCGCAAGAGAGCCGTGGCACACTTGAGTTCCATACACTTTGTAGCTTTGGGATAGAAGAGACGGTACAGATGGCGCAAGAGAGCCGTGGCACATGTCAGTTCCGTGCACTCTATAGCTTTGGAATACAAGAGACGGTACAGATAGCGCAAGAGAGCCGTGGCACACTTGAGTTCCATACACTTTGTAGCTTTGGGATAGAAGAGACGGTACAGATGGCGCAAGAGAGCCGTGGCACATGTCAGTTCCGTGCACTCTATAGCTTTGGAATACAAGAGACGGTACAGATAGCGCAAGAGAGCCGTGGCACACTTGAGTTCCATACACTTTGTAGCTTTGGGATAGAAGAGACGGTACAGATGGCGCAAGAGAGCCGTGGCACATGTCAGTTCCGTGCACTCTATAGCTTTGGAATACAAGAGACGGTACAGATAGCGCAAGAGAGCCGCGGCACATGTGAGTTCCGTGCACTTTCTAGCTTTTGAATGCAAGAGATAGTAGAGATAGCGCAAGAGAACTGCGGAACACTTAAGTTCAATATGCTCTCTGACTTTGGATTTACGAGAAGTCTAATTCGGTTCAAACAGCGCATCGAGGTACTGTTAATCTATAAGCATAGTCGGTATTCATTAATTTTTTTAATAAACGAATCAAATTCAAATAATTTCTTTCGATGTTTTCGTCTGGAACCACAATTGCTGACGAACATAATAATTCTACGTCCATCAACTCCACGGCTCGCTTGGCTAGTGAGCTGCTATTGTTGTTTTTTCCCCAATATTTACTGTGTGTTTATGAAACACCGGCTGGAACATTCTGTGCACATTGATTTCACATCAAATCCCTATTTTTACGTAATTTGATGCGGATTTATGCATCATAAACTGATTTTACATTTCAGAGCCGACTGTTCATTTCGTTCATACTGCTGCTAAGTCGAGCATATTTCATCTAAATGAAACACAATGTTTGGGTCAACAACCCCACCACGTATCAATTGCTGGAAACATAACACAGTCATTTATTAAATTTTGCTTTACAATCTAGCGGCAGGAGCTAATGAACAGCAGTTGGCTTCAATTTTATTAATTTATTTCCTACTAGACTAGAAATTAAGAAGATTATCCTAAAGATTAATTTGGAAAGTGTCCTGGGATACGGCGCGGACGGATGGACGCTAACTGAAAGACAGAAGGATGGAATTAAGCTGTAGAAATGGATTGCATCACAGCAGGTGTTCAAAATGTCCACCATTATAATCACAGCATTGGCGTACTCGTCTTTGCCAAGAACTCTGATTTTGAAAGAAGAGATGAGAGTTCCGAATCCCAGCACATAACCTCCACTATTGATAGCCACAAATGGTTTCGGGTGGGATGTCTTTCAGTATATATGGTACTTTCGATGACAGAATGTCCAAAAATAATAAGATGTGAGGTCGGGCGATTTTGCCGGTCACGGGACAGGTCCATTTCTCTCAATTCATTGTCCTTGAAATTTCTTTTCCAAATGTTTGGGATAGTGTGTAGCATACATACAGGCGCATGAATTGAAGTGTGTCTCTAGAAAATAAAACTTATATCAGTATGAATTAAATACTATTATAGTCACAATCATGCCATGGTATGAAAGAAAAATTACCCCAAACATCGTAAGATGAAGATTATATCAGTATGTTACGAATTAGCATTCTCGCCGTCTCCCGCGCGTGTTTAAAATGTAAATTTATGTCATACGATATTTTTTTTGTTTGTTTACAGGTATAGCATATAATTGTCTAATCTTTATTAAACAGGTACTTTGATTTTATTGTAACTGTAAATTTAATATTAATTGTAATTTTAATTTATATTGTATTCTTGATATTGTACTCGTAATCCACTGATAGTGGGGAGGAGAAGGCGTGATAACCTTATCTCTACCAGGTTAAATAATAAATAAAGAAAGACAGAAACAAAGATTCTGCGTTCGCTGGATCGTGCTGTTGAAACTAGTTCGATTATAATGATATCCCCATACGTAATATAGCTCTCCAAATTCTTCTTGGTGCTGGCTGATATGCTATTCTAAGTATTTAAATGAGTAGACTTGTTCAATTATTTTACGGTAGACACAGATTTTGGTAACAATAGGTGTTGTTCATAACCTTTTTATTGTGGATTTTATTTAAATTTCGTATTTTTCTTTTTCCTTATTAGTTTTTTAGATTCCATTTGTTGTATTCTTCCTTACGTTTTCCCTGTTAACTATTTGTACTTAGTTGCTTTTATTATATTCCAATCTTTAGATCTGTATTTTACCTTCTTTTTCTATTATGGTATTATTTTAATTTTATTACTATTAAGTACGAGAAAAATTCGTACCGGCACCGGGAATCGAACCCAGGACCTCTCAGCTGTGCGCGCTGAGTGCTCTTAACCAACTGAGTCATGCCGGGACACGATCCATGACGCCGGCCGAACTCCTCTCGTATTATGTTACGGCCTTACTACCTGCATTTAAGTTGGTTAAGAGCACTCAGCGCGCACAGCTGAGAGGTCCTGGGTTCGATTCCCGGTGCCAGTACGAATTTTTCTCGTACTTAATGGTAATAAAACAAACTGACTAGTTCACACTAGTCATGTAATATGTAATGAGTTGGGCGAGACCTCATTCATATTCGATACATATTATTTTCATATTGTTTAGTGTCGATTTTGTTATGCTATTATTTTTTGTAATATATTAGTATTGTTAAAATTCACTGCTTGTAATTATACTTTGTGACCTGGTAGAGTGTAAGAGAAAGGCCCTGTGGTCTTAACTCTGCCACTATAAATAATAATATAATAATAATAATAATAATAATAATAATAATAATAATAATAATAATAATAATAATAATAATAATAATAATAATAATGATAATAATGATAATGACAATAATAATAATAATTGTTGTCGTTGTTGTTCCTTTAAAAGTCATTATTTTTCTTGTAGTTGTAGAAACTTTGATATTGTACTGTTCGGCTAGGAGTTCAAATTGCTGAATAGAGTGCTGTAGACCATCTTGTGAATTTGCAAGGATTAGGCCTATTATGTCATAACCAAATAAAACTTCATCCAGGAAGTACACAAAAGTTGTTGATTGTCTCCCTTATTATTTATGAGTTTCCAATCAGTAAGTTTAGGGTTTATTTGCTCTGCAATATAATATTTTCTTTACTTATATTGAATGTGGATGTTATTAATTGATTACAATCAGTATAAATTCTTAAAATTTTAATTAATTTAATCCTGTTTTCCATACCAAATCTTTTTGAAAATCACTACATGTAAAATGTGTCTCTATATTGAATTCCCTATTCTCCATTCACTAAAAAGATTGTATCATTTTCCATCTAAATTAAAACGGACGCTGGTACAGACACTCATTCTACCTCACTTAGATTATTGCGACGTTTTGTTCAGTGATCTCAGGATTGATTCCGCTCAGGCACTACAGCGTGTTCATAACGCGTGCGTCCGCTTCATTTGTAATGTTCGATACTATGATCATATCTCACCTTCTTTCGAGAAGTTATCATGGCTTAGGTTACATGAGAGGAGAAATCTGCACTCACTTTCTCTCCAATATCGAATTATGCACACTTCATCCCCCTATTATTTATTCGCTCGTTTTCATACTCTCTCTCGCTATCATAATATTAATACTCGATCACAACGCGATAACACGCTAGAAATTCTACTTCACACATCATCTCTGTATTCCTCATCTTTCACTGTTGCTACCTCTCGTCACTGGAACTCTCTGCCGCCTGAAGTCAAGGGCTGCCGAACATTGAAATCTTTCAAATCTAAGTTAGAAAATTATCTTATGACGAGTTGCCAAACTAACTTACTATTATGACAAGTGTTGTATTGCATGTTTCCACGTATTCACATTTTTTTATGTTCTAGTGATATTTAACTTATTTTATATTTTTGTTTTCATATTTTTCGATAACGGTATATCTCTAATGTGATAAGTTGAGCTATATATAATCATAATTTTCCTTACTGTGTGTACTTAAAAATATTGTATTCATTGTATGCTTTGTACTGCTCTATTTTATTACTACTATTAATATTATTATTACTATTAGGCCTGCTATTATTATTATTGTTATTATTATTATTACTACTATTATTATTATTATTATTATCAATAATTGTCTTATTTTTATTATACTTTGTATGCCTCATTTATTTTTGACCTGCTGTTCACATTTCATTATGCTTTTTTCTTTCTTTCTCTATGTTATATATTATGTCTCATTTCTTCTTACTTGTTGTTTACATTTTATTATTATTATTATCTTGTTCAGTTTTGCGTGTAAAATTGTAGTGTACTTTGTAAATTTGTAGTGTTTTTGTAACGCAGTTTTTACTCCTGGTTGAGTGTTAGAGAAGGCCGTATGGCCTTAACTCTGCCAGGTTAAATAAATCATTATTCTTATTATTATTATTATTATTATTATTATTATTATTATTATTATTATTATTATTATTATTATCAATAATTGTCTTATTTTTATTATACTTTGTATGCCTCATTTATTTTTGACCTGCTGTTCACATTTCATTATGCTTTTTTCTTTCTTTCTCTATGTTATATATTATATCTCATTTCTTCTTACTTGTTGTTTACAGTTTATTATTATTATCTTGTTCAGTTTTGTGTGTAAAATTGTAGTGTACTTTGTAAATTTGTAGTGTTTTTGTGACGCAGTTTTTACTCCTGGTTGAGTGTTAGAGAAGGCGGTATGGCCTTAACTCTGCCAGGTTAAATAAATCATTATTATTATTATTATTATTATTATTATTATTATTATTATTATTATTCTCGATGAGTCACTTAGTTTGATTGTAAAATAACCATGTGTACAAGATCTGCCCCGTCGAAATTCGTTCTGTTTTTCAGCCACTATGTCATTGCAAAATGCCGGTATGTTTAACTTGTATCGTAAAAGTTTTGCATATATTTTATATCCTGCATTTCAGATGCTAATTCCTCTATAATTTTGGAACTTCTTCCTTTCTCCATTTTTATAAATAAAAATAACAATAATTTTATTCCAAATTATTAAAGAATATTTCCCATAGAGAAGACAGTTGTAGAAAGTTAATAAACGTGTTTTGAATTCTGTAGTGGCGTATTTAAATAATTATGTTTTTATAAGTTCTTCTCCTAGAGTTTTGTTTTTCTTGCTGCTTCATAGAACATGATTTAATTCTTCCATTCTGAGCAGCTCTCCATAGTTTTATGTGATGTAGGACAGTACTCAAGTTCTCTTATAAATCACATCTAACACAGGAGATTCTTTTATACTGTATATTGATTTAAGTTTTCAAAAGTCTGTAAGTCTGTGGACGTGTTATGTCTGTTTCTAATCTTGCTATAAACGTATTCCAGTGCTCTCTATGTTTTCTTCTTACTGTTAGTTTTGCTGTTGATCTTTTCAATATTGTGTACGATTAGTCTTCTTGCTTTCCTGTCGATATAAATGGTTTGAATGCAGTTCTTTTCTTTAATAATTTTTGCTAATTCATTATCCCATTTCCTTAATCCCTTATTTCTTTGCCATTCGGATTTTTTTTAACTAATTTCGACACCGCAGCTAGAGACATATTGTACCTAGATCCACAACTCTACTGAACGCACGCACACACTGCAGGACTCCCCCGTTTAATGGGTCAGGAAACTGGGGGCCACTGCGAGACTCCATACACACACTTCGACAATGGACAGACAACCAGTCCCCTTGAAGAGGTCCGAATTAAAATCCCCCTGACTTCAAGACCGGGAATCGAACCCGGGCCACCTTGACAAGGAGTCCAGCACGCTACCTCAAGACCAAGGAGGCGGACGCCATTCGGATTTAGTACCAAGGCTTTCGTAATTTAACAAGATTTGTTTTAATATACAGGGTGTTCAGTTCAAAGTGTGTCATGGCTCGCTATATGCCGTCATGTGGCTAGTCGATGAGCCTAGAGAATTCAATCTTCCTACTCTTCCGCAGAGGTGTATTACTTATGTGCCAGAGAAGTTGCCTAGCAAGTACGGCGTTCATGCAGAAGAGTACTTATTGATACGTACGGTAACGCCGGTAGTGGAAGGAATGTGAACCGTTTGGAAACATGTACTGAGGTGCGTTTTTTCTTACTGTCGGGACATGGGGAGAGGGTTAAGACGATTACTTACGTATTTATTAACATTAACTTCGACGGTCAACATGGACACGGAGCATTTGATTTGTGTTGTGGAATGTTGCCGTACGCAACCGATGATAACAAATACCCTGCGTACAACTTGGTCGCGCAAAAAACAGTTCGAAAGAGGTTATGGTAGCACACAGACCGTACAGACCGCCATCTGTTGCTACGACGTTCAAGTTATACCGTACACATTCTCAAGTTCAGATTGAACGCTTTAATTAATAGGCAACTTCTCTGACATAAAAGCTGAAACTCTCTTCAAATCGCTGACTCATCAACAGTGACGTCATGACACACTTTGAAATGAACAGCCAGTATAAGCTTGTCCCATTGTTCTTCAATTTTTTCCCCCAACTTCATGATGTAGGTCTAATAATTTTGTTATTCTTCTTTGGTACAGCCACTGTGTGCTATTATCATTTAAAAGCCCAACTTAATTTTTTTTTTCCTTTTCAGGAATATGATTTATTGTGATAATTTTCACGTGTTAATATTGAACTAAGTTTATACCTAGTTGACTAATTTCATCTTAGGAGCCATCTTCAGAACTAGTGAGGTCTCTGCTTCTTTCGATTTCTTATTTGTTTTGCTGAGGGGTACGTTTGTGTTGTGTAGTGTGGAATCAAATAATGTGTAAGTTCAGAAATTCAGTTGCTTGTTAAGGATTTGTTGTCGGTGTGTTTTTTGTGTCTGTATATTTCGTATTGTTCTAGTGTATTTGGTTTCTGTTTTTTTCGGTCGGATATGTAGAATTTCCATGCCTGTGTCTATGTTGCTGTAGATATGGTTGGCGTTTGTGATACGTTTTGCATATGTGGATGTGTTGTGTGATTTGGGTATGTTTTTTTCTTTGCTTATTTTAATTATTAGAGGGTTTCTTTACAATTTTTGTACCATAATGGTGGGAAACGGACAGGTGAAATTAATAAGTAATGACCAGTTATATTCTAATGTATATACTGTATATAATTATATGCATAACAACTTACTATACCCGTGATTGCAAGGCATTTTTGTACCTCGGTAGTACTTATTTCGGACCCACCATTGGCGGAAGGTGTTGGTTATACAGACAGTGGGGGTTACAGACCTTCGTAAAAACGCAAATACAGTATTGGATTTAGTAGGTATTTGGAAACATTTATTTGTTTGTCTAATGGCCAGTACATGATATTTACTATCATTGACTGAGGGAAATACAAGAAAGCGGCGAACAAAACTACGGATTAAGTAATTAAAAACATTCGGGCTCTGGCTTCCCAGTAGCGGTCGACTTCCGTGGAGGATTTCAGAGCAGGGCATTTTGCAAGATGTTGTCTGTCCATGTCTTCCTGTTGATGGCACAAAATGCAGGATGCTGATGGAAGGATGCCAAGACGATTGAGGTGTTTAACCAGGATGCCATGTTCAGTGTTAAGACGAAAGCTTGCAACTGCCAGTCTTCTGGGTTCAGGAGGCATATCCTTCAGTAATTTCCTACGTTGTTGCGAAATGTTTATGTCCAGTTCTTGTTGGTGATTATTTTTTTGTAGTTGCTTGATATATTGTTTTACTGAGTTAAATGACAAAGGTTTCCGTGGGTTTATTTTGAGATTGGCACCCTTCTTAGCTAATGTGTCAGCCTGTTCATTCCCATGTAGATTACAATGTCCTGGGATCCATTGTAACACAACTGTTTTGCCACGTTCTTTTAAAGTTTCAAGTATTTTTTTTGACAATTATTGATTTGTTCTGTGTAGGGGTGGTCAGTTTTGTTTATGGACAAAATGGCTGCTTTTGAGTCCGAGATGATGACGGCGTTTGTGAATTTATCCATATAGAATAAAAGTTGATTCAAGGCAACATGTATAGCTTCAATTTCTCCATCATAGGCAGATAGATTATAACCAACTGGGAGATAGAAGCAAAAAAGATCACTAAAAATACCAGCTCCTACATTTCCTTGAGGGTCTGTTTTCGAGCCATTTGGAGACATAGTAAAATATAAACTAAGTAAATAGAGTAAGAAAATGAGTTGTATGACACATTAATTTTATTCTCTTGTTCCTGGTCTCGGACACTACAGCTGGTTTAATTATAAAAACAAAAGAGTTATTAGTTTGTAACTTCTGTTCAAACGAGGAGAGGAGGAAGTGTGGAGCGCGTAGATTGTTTACAATTATTCCCCTAGATTAACTGAGTGGTATTTCCATTAACGTTCGTTGTATTTAGCTGTCGGCCTGTGATTACTCTGTAGTCTTCCTCAGAGTATACTAACCCCTTCTACTCCATTACCCAGAGCGCTCCAAGACAACGCTGCTGTTAAAGGTTTTAATTGGTCATGTTTAATTACCGATGTGTAGAGCTCTGCGTGAGGTAGTGGAATGTTTGAAGCCAACCATCGAAACAAGTATTATGATTATATAAGTACTATACAAATTACTTTTATGAATTTTGAAACTTAATGAAACAGACAATCGAACTTCTTCATATAGCTAGCTAATCGAAATTCCGCTCCACTTGAATTCATATTAATTTGTAACAAGTGTATACGTAATATATCTCCGCGATATTTACACTACAGAGTAGATACTTTACTCCGCAGAATAGTGTTGGATTCCAGATATTTTCCATAGTTACAAAAAGTGGCACAATTTCAGTGAATAATTTTAAAGTAAGAAATGAAGAACTGAGGTTAAAAAGCGGTATCGAAATGGCCTGGAAGACAGCTAGAAGACTAAAATAGTAATGGGGATGACATGTAGCCAGACTACCCGCCGACAGATGGGCATACGCCACTACAGTCTGGGACCCAAGGAGCGGAAGAAGAGGAAGGGAAGACCAAGAAGGAGATGGGCACAGGACTTCCTTGACGTGATAGGACCACAGTGGACGCGTATTGCGAGAGACAGAGAAAAGTGGAAAGATATTATTTTAGATTTAGAATAAGTAACAGTAGAACACAAAACAGAGAAGTGATGTGAAGTGACTCAAATTTGAGTAAGGCCCACAGGGAATAGCTCACCCCGTGAGCTAAAGTAGAGCTGCCCTACCGATGGTAGGAAACCCTTGCCTGCTAAGGATGTAATGGGCTTTTTCAATTCTAATTCTAATTCTAATTATTGCAATATCATAAAACTTTATGGCGTGAATAAAATATATTTTCAAACAACCTAACAGTGTATTTTTCTATTTTATCTTGGTTACTATATCAACATGACCAGCACTAATTATACTACTAATAATAATTTAATATTAATCCATCAATCTAAACATCGTCTCTTTTTTCACTCAGTTATTATTAGTATTATTTAATAATTTTATTATAATCTTTATGTGAGCTTTTTCCTTAAGTATTTTGTCTACAAAGTATGTGTATCTATGTAACGGAACTGTCCCCGAACACGAGCTTTGCTCTTTCGGTGTATTTTAATGTAATGTTTCTATGTATATATATGTTATTATTAAAGAAATAAAATAAAAAAATAAAATAAATAAAATAAGAAAAAACTATGTATATAGCGCACGCACACACACACACACACACACACACACACTGAGGGGACTTCTGCAGTCCCTTGATATCGTGTCTTCTGTTTGGAATCAGTTATACGTAGTTCTACCCAACTAACATTCTACACGTATTTCTGGATTCACCCATAGGCCTACTTGCTACATGCCCTGCCCATCTGAAACATCTTGATTTAATAGTCCTAATTATGTTAGGTGACGAATAAAATGGGTACAGTTCCGCGTTATTTAACTGTCTCAATTCCTTTGTAACTTCAAACATTTTAGCCTCAGATATCTTTCTAAGTACCTTATTCTCGAACACTCTTAACCTCTGTTCCTCTCTCAAAGTAAGAGTCCAAGTTTCACAAACATACAGCAAAACCGGTAATGCACAACGCATGTATCACGAACGTTTTTCGCATCGCCACACTCCATCATAAACCATTTTTGTCAGAATACAACAAATACACATCTTGATAGATAAAAGAAGACATACTAGTATAGTAGACATTCGAACCTTCAGGGTGGCAGACTAATTCTGACCATTATTTGGTAATTGGAGAAATAAGAGAAAGAATAGGCCTATCAGTAGTCATGCGAGTAGAGCAACAAGTTAATATTAGAAGATTCAATATTCCGAAATTAAAGTACGAGAAACCTAAGCAATATTATCAGGCCGAAATTTCAAATAATTTTTCCGTATTAGCAAGTTCTGATGAAGTTGAGGAAGAGTTAGATGTTAATAGCTTGTGGGAAAATATCCGAGATAATATCAAAATTGCAGCTGAACAGAGCATAGGTTATTATGAAACTAAGAAAAACAAACCGTGGTTTGATGAAGATTGTTGCATGGTAGTAGAAAGAAGGAAACACGCAAAATTTAAATTATTACAGGATCCAGTTGAGGGGAATAGAGATAATTATTTCAATAAAAGACTGGAGGAAAATCGTACACTTAGGAATAAAAAGAGAGATTACTTGAAGGAAAAACTGAATGAGGTAGAAACAAATAGTAAAAATAAAAAAAAATATACATTAAACTGAGTCGGAATATAAAAAACAGTTATATTACTGGTAGTTCTTTATGGTTGTGAAACTCGGACTCTCACTTTGAGAGAGGAACATAGGTTAAGGGTGTCTGAGAATAAGGTGCTTAGGAAAATATTTGGGGCTAAGAGGGATGAAGGTACAGGAGAATGGAGAAAGTTACACAACACAGAACTGCACGCATTGTATTCTTCACCTGACATAATAAGGAACATTAAGTCCAGACGTTTGAGATGGGCAGGGCATTTAGCATGTATGGGAGAATCCAGAAATGCATATAGAGTGTTAGTTGGGAGACCAGAGGGAAAAAGACCTTTGGGGAGGCCGAGACGTAGATGGGAGAATAATATTAAAATGGATTTGAGGGAGGTGGGATATGATGATAGGGACTGGATTAATCTTGCTCAGGATAGGGACCAATGGCGGGTTTATGTGAGGGCGGCAATGAACCTCCGGGTTCCTTAAAAGGCAGTAAGTAAGTACTACGAACTTATTTTACATCGAAACGATACATTTTCCGACATGGGTTCCCAATCAAAACTTTATCTACTTAGTCCCGTTTCCAACTTCTAGAAGTTTGTAATAGGAAATGTGAAACATCCGGTATAAGAGTCCTGATCGCAACATGTCTATTTAATACTCTCGAACACGAGTAGAAATTAAAATTACACTATATATCGAAGATTATCTTCATATTCCTGTCTGAGTTTACATTAAGCTTTTGTTTGGATTTTTGCTACATCAGATTATACGGACAGATACGGAGAGTCCATGACATAGGATCGGCAAAATACTAAGTCTGTTCTTAAGACAACGAATATGGACGAGTAATGAACTTCCATTTCTTGGCTAGATTTCAGCCTTCGATTCTGGATTCTATATAACGTTAAATTTAACATCTGAGCTGTTACGTAAACCGTGATCGACTACGAACTTAATTTTGTTGTGAAAGTAAGAGCAGAATGATTACTACAGCATAGGGATACGTTGTTACTTTGCATTATATTACAATAAACAGATAATTCAGGTATTTAAAGAACACAGGGTAAACTTTATTCCTTGGTGATGCGAAGTTTGTGAACTTTCACTGTTTACAAATTAGTCTACTTTAAAACCCATAGCTGCAGGCTACAAGAAAAGTTGCAAGTTTTCATCGGCTCTATCCTCTAGCTTTAAGAAGTAGATATGAATTTTGTATGATGCTGTGGGTGGAATGCTGTAGTGTTGAGGAAAACGAGGCATTCGACTAGTGTTCAGTTGACTTCATGTAACTTCAACAATTTGTGTGATAAAAGGGAACATGTGTAACGTATGTGTTCTTGTTGCCCATACCAAAATCTAAATCAGTGATGTCAAAGCAAGCGCATTTTTGTGACCTTGACGTTGTGCATGGGCATCAAGGAGAAGGAGAACGGGTTATGTACATACATGAATGAGCGGGCTGTTGCATTAAGAAAACAGTGGTGCACAAAGTTCAAACGCAACGTTACATTTTATATTGCTATTTTTATATGGTTTCTTTTTGTTTGATATTACACATATTGTCTATAAAACAAAAGTACTAACACCAATTTCTTAATATTGCAGTTGTGTTTAAACGTTAATAACTCAATAAAGAGTTAAGAAGGAATATTCACATAAATTCCATAGCATCTACACATGAATGATACACATCATTAATAAAAAAAGTAATATCCCAAAGAAATAGATTATGATATGGTAAGTTGAAATTGATATTGATGGTATCTTTTTCCTTATAAAAGTAATCAATAAAATAATCAAAACAATATTAGGGTAAACATTGGTAATTTCGTGATAATTTCATGAAAACTAATTTAAAATGCAAATGTGTAAATCTACCCTTATTCCGATTTTTTCATCTAAAAGAAGATAATTTGCTGTACAAATCTGGAGACATAAAAGATTGGATACGTTCTTGAATATGTGCCAAAAACCACTTTTACAACTTAAGATGAAAGGTTGGTTATTTCGTGATAACCTTGGTAATTTCGTGATATTGCATTGATAATTTCGTGAGAGGTAGAAGAATTGTGGAAAAATTCATTAGAGTCAAATTAAATTCTCATTTATTGTTACAAGACTTCAAACATAGTAATTCCGTCTGATATTCATAGCAAGAAAACATAGAAATACAAATCAACACATAATAAGAATGAAATCAAAGTAAACATTAAAAATTGAAAAGGGATCTTCTTTGCCCTGAAATGGTAAACACTTTTATTACGGACTTTACTATAGCCTATAGGCTCTATTACTAGGGTAACTCTAAAAGTAATGCATAACATTTGGTTAAAAATTATATTTTTATCCTACAGCTTTGCTATTTTCACAGAATGTAGATGCATCCTTTAGGAACAAGATGTCACTTTTCCACTTAATCCCCGTCCCTTTCAACTGCCTCACGTAACCTAGGAACGGGGGTCTGTAGACCAGCACGGTAAAAGTCTGGACCAACACGTCTGAGCCACTCTTTAGCAGCGTGCACAAGGGAGTCATCTTCTAACCTCGTTCCGCGAAGGGATCCTTCAGTATACCAAAGAGATGGTAATCGCACGGTGCCAGTTCAGGACTGTAATGCGGTTGTTTCAGTGTTGTCTATCCGCATTTTCTGATCTGGTCTGTGGTCTTGTGACTGACATATGGCTGTGCGTTGTCGTGCAATAGCAGAACATCCTGCTTCTCCCGATGTCGTCGAACACGACTCAGTCGAGCTTGAAGTTTCTTGATATTTGCAACATACCCGTCAGAATTAATGGTGGTTCCGTGTGGCATGATGTCCACAAGCAAGAGTCCTTCTGAATCGAAAAACACAGTAGCCATAACGTTTCCTGCCGAAGGTGTACGTTTGAATTTCTATTTCTTTGGTGAATTTGCATGATACCACCCCATTATCTGCCTCTGTCTCCGGTCCAAAATGGTGGAGCCATGTTCCATCTTCTGTCACAATTCTTGCAAGTAAGTCACCTAGCACTTATCATTGACACTTAGCATGATAACAATTCAAACAGAAACTACACTGAACCCATTGCGTCTCCGTTTCCTTTTTTGTTATCACATCTTGTCTTCAGATTTCTAAAATTCCTATTGTAATACAATTTTTAAAATAGTATAAAATGTAACACTTAATGCTCAACAAAATTTCGCTTCAAACAGCTAAGATTTCTATCAGTAAAGCTAAGCCTATATGGCGACTACAGATCTATCTAAAATTCCAAAAACATTTCCTAAAATTTCATGAAGATACAATAAATCTTTGTACCAAATATCATATGCTTACCTTTAGTAATAAGCCTGTAATGTAATTACAAACATCCACAAAATTTGTACGCCTGAGAAGTCGACGAAAACTTGCTCTCTCCAAACATAAAAGCTCACTGAAACAACTACAATAGTCACACAAAGTTAAGCTGTATGTTTCTGGAAAGTGGACAACATATGCAATCCCTTGGCGGAAATTTGGATCTCGTAACAATATTGGTTAGTTCACAAAATAGCAAAGAAAAAGTATCACGAAATAACCACTGACACGAAATTACCAATGTTTACCCTATAGTACAAAGCAAAGTTACCTAGGTATACGTTTTAACTGTAACTAATATTACATTACAAAACTCTTATAGCATTATTCTTTAAAGGTGATATTGTTGCGCAACTTCCTATCATCAGAATATTAAATTATGTTTTCGAAATCCGCTGAAGCTATAGAGCTGAAAATTTTACAACACATGGGCACATATCTTTTGTTTATGATGTAACAGTAGTTGCCTGGTTAATTCATTTCCTCACAAACAATTTCCATTCGAATATTTCAAAATTCTCAATACACTATCTTCAGTAATACGTATTTACGATATAGTAGATTTACTGAAAACATTGTTTCAGTAGGCCTAACTCTAAGACTACTAAATAGGCCTGAACAAATCTGGAAATTTCCCTTTTCTATAAAAATGTTGGGGAAATATTCCTTTCGAATAAAAAAAAAACAAACCTGTGAATAATGATCATTAAAATTAAAATCTATATTCCTATAATGCAATTATACTTCTCAGGCAAATTTAAAATTAATATGGCAGCTAAGCATGCAATTGGGCTTTAATCCCATCCAAAGCAGTGGGTTAAAAAAATGTAAATTCGAATATTGTGAATCTTCATACGTTAAATATGTTCACTCCAGTTCCAATTTTATATTGATTAATATGATTCCCATTTCTTTTTACTTTATATCACTTTTAATTTAATATACAATGTGTCCCGAAATGATTCCTCTGATTTCACACTGTTATTGGTTTCTATTCATATTACTGAATTCTGATTTTCGTTTGTAAGTGAAATGGTGCACTCTTTATTTTTATTATTATTATTATTATTATTATTATTATTACTATTATTATTATTATTATTACATTATGTATTATATATTATACCAGTTAAGACCTTTGGGGAGACCCAGACGTAGTTGGGAGGATAATATTAAAATGGATTTGAGATAGGTGGGATATGATAACAGTATTAATCTTACTCAGGATAGGGACCGTTCGTGGGCTTATATGAGTACGGTAATTAACCTCCGAGTTCTCTAGAAAGCCATGTGTAAGTATTATACCGGAATTATACAGTATATATTATATATTACACCAGTTAATACTGTTAATTGTGGCTCAAAAATTGTCCGTCACATACCCTCTTAATAGTAGACCTACATATTGTTTTAATGCAATACTTACTTACTCATTTACTTACTTACTTACTTACTTACTTACTTACTTATTTGCTTTTAAGGAACCCGGAGGTCCATTGCCGCCTTCATATAAGCCCGCCATTGGTCCCTATCCTGTGCAAGATTAATCCAGTCTCTACCAACATATCCCACCTCCCTCAAATCCATTTTAGTATTAACCTCCCATCTACGTTTCGGCCTCCCCAAAGATCTTTTTTCCTCGAGCCTCCCAACTAACACTCTATATGCATTTCTGGATTCGCTCATACGTGCTACATGCCCTTCCCATCTCAAACGTCGGGATTTAATGTTCCTAATTATGTCAGGGGAAGAATTCAATGCATGCAGTTCTGTGTTGTGTAACTTCCTCCATTCTCCTGTAACGTCATCCCTCTTAGCCCCATATATTTTCCCAAGCACCTTATTCTCAAACATCCTTAACCTATGCTCCTCTCTCAAAGTGAGAGTCCAAGTTTCACAACCATATAGAACAACCGGTAATAGAACTGTTTTATAAATTCTAACTTTCAGATTTTTTGACAACAAACTGGATGATGAAAGCTTCTCAACCGTATAATAACAGACATTTCCCATATTTATTCTGTGTTTAATTTCCTCCCGAGCATCATTTATATTTGTTACTTCTGCTCCCATGTATTTGAATTTTTTCATCTCTTCAAAGGATAAATTTCCAACTTGTATATTTCCATTTCGTACAATATTCTCGTAATGAGACATGATCATATATTTTATCTTTTCGGTATTTACTTCCAAACCTATTTCTTTTAATGCAATACTATTATTATTATTATTATTATTATTATTATTATTATTATTATTATTATTATTAGTATATGATGATGAATTGTTTTCATATCTTATTTCATACCGTTGATTGCATATTTATGTCTTACAGCAAAATGCATTTTCTCTTGATTCTATTATCCTAATTCCTGTATAGATGTTACGCTCTATCATAGGTAATTTGTCAAATCCCTTGTAAATTTTTTTCTTCCTTCTTAGCGTCGGAGTTGCAGTATTAAATGCACTGGATCAGTTATCCGATTCCTATTTTAAGCGCGACATGCGCAGTGTATGGATCAACGTCTGGTATTCATGAATTAACATATCCACGCAGCGGAGGCCATACCTCATCTTAAAACACAGCGGGTTGAAAATCAATCTCATCATAACCTTTTATGAAAATGCCATTCGCAGTACGGAACTTGCATAAAATGGTCACGAACACACAAGGAATGTACAGTTATTACGTCGATGATATAAAATGCAATAACTTGTCGCGGTGTGAGCTGATTTGCAACGAGATAGTTCCTGTGGTAGATGTTTCGCGGACTTTCTTCGTGTACATTCCTACGCTGCCCCGATACCACCAATTTTTTTTAGTAAGGTATATCGCGATTTCTTGTTCTTTTGACCTAATATTGATTTTATAATTCAAAAGAATTTACGTATTGTGAACAGTTGTACAACGTATCTTCGCTTATAGCTGAATGGATTATTAAAGAGAGATGGCATATGGGATGTTTATATGAAGATATACAGGGTGTTTCCGAAGTGGTATTACAAACTTTCAGGGATAATAGAGAAGGGCACATCCATCAATTTGAGATAAGGAACCATGGCCTGGAAAGACTGAGTCGAAAGTTATAAGCAGAAATAGTTGTGTGGAAATGGAATTGTAATTTCGCACCACGTACCTTCCTTCCCTTAACTTTTGGAACAGTCGTGGAAAAATGATATGGCCCGGATGTCTCCTACGTGGGTACTTGTCCCGAAACTATCTGTGAGCTTGTCTACTGTTCCCATTGACTCATCCGTATTCGAAAATCAGGTCTGCTTATTCTCCTCTCGTGTACTCCTCCATTTCACTAGGACTGATAGACTGGACACTGTAACTTGTACACATACACTGCTGTCTACAGATGTGCATATCAGGACCGACCATGTCCGTTACACATTACGCTATCTGCATTGTTTTAGTATAGTTTCCTGTCCCTATCCCTCAGACAGCGCATTGAATGAAATAATGTAAGTAGACAACGTAAGCAACGTTAGATGAAGAGTTTATATGAAGATATACAGTGTGGTTCCGAGATGGTGTTACAAACTTTCAGGGATAATTGCGAAGGGCACATGTATCAATTTGAGATAGGAACCATGGTTCGGAAATGACAGAGTCGAAAGTTATAAGCAAAAATAGTTGTGTGGAAATGGAATTGTAATTTGGCACCACGTGCCCTCCTTCCCTTAACTTTTGGAACAGTCGTGAAAAAATGATATGGGCCGGATGTCTCCTACGTGGGTACTCGCCCCGATGCAATCTGTAAACTTGGCTACTGCTGCCATCGGCTCATCCGTATTCGAAAATCAGGCCTGCTTGTACCGAATGTAAGGCTTACATTTTTGAACTCGAAAATTCGATGAACACTGGATTTGCTGATAACAATCTCACGAGAACATTGCCTCAATGACTTCTTTGGGGACTGTGAAAAACCTGCATGACTGCATCAACATTCTCGTTGTCGGTAGAACTTCTCCTTCTTCCGCACTGCCCTTTCAACCAAATTCAATTCTCCAACGTCGTTGAACTTCAACAACATTATTCTCTTTTCAATAACATTTCAGTATCCACTTATGTTCATCGAACGATCGAAAAAAAAGTGATGAAATCGAAAAAAATCGAAAAAACGAAAGAGAATTGGGAGGACAAATTTAAAAGGTACGCAAGACGCGTCCTTGCAAAGGGTTGGGGGCTGTACAAAACTAATTATATGAGCTCCAAGCCTGTTGGCCACTGTCTCACTCCGGGTTACGCTCCTCCACTGAAGGAGCTCTAGAAAATTTTGAAGGGGAAGCCGAAATTGGACGTAACCTCTTAGGTACCACATACGCGAGGGGGACTGATATTTGATCAAGTGATCACGGAACGGGGCGAGGAGATGGCTGGTGTTTGCCGTTAGGATGGCGAGACGCTGTCATCTGTTGTTCGATGACAAGGCATGTGAAGGCCGTCGGAAGAAGCGCCGTGAAATCTAAATCTGCAGTTTGAGAGGTCCCTGTCCTTTCAAATTGCGACTAATTGAGTGACTTCGTATATTTAGTAGACAATTTATAGGTTCTGAACTAGGGCATACGTCGTTTATAATAAAGGGTAATATATATGGGGAAGGGCATATAGGTCCGTGGCCCATTTCTTATAGGGCTCATCCCGACATTTGTCTTACGCCTTAGGAAAACCACGGAATACCTTAGGCAGGATGAGTTGTCTCATATATAAGAGACTAGCCAACGATAATTGCACCGCCATATTTATTTATAAACAGTTGAGCATGTTTCCATGCTTTCCACTGCCTTCTGTATCATAAACCGCAAAAATCGTGTTTCTATCTCATTTCTATGCTGTGAAGTAGTATTTCAAAGAGTGTATAAATCAATTTGGGACACTCTGTATTGCTACATAGAAAAAAGTGTCAATTACATCGAAACACTCCAGACATCAGAGGTAAACTGTAACCGGAAAGTAATGAAAATTTCACGCTATTAGCACAGTCTACTATATACAGTCACGAAGCTTGAATTTTGAGGATGCTAGAAACAGTAGAGTGTGACGGTACTATTTGCATTGCCTGTAATGAGGCGATATTAGCGATCCTAGTGGTGATCAACTATCTAATGTTTGCATATTTGCTACGTATTGAGCTTCGCGACTGTATATACTACTGGGTGTTCAGTTCAAAGTGTGTCATGGCTTGCTGTATGCCGTCATGTGGAGCCTAGAGAATTCAATCTTCCTACACTTCCGTAGAGGTGTATAACCTATGAGGCAGAGAAGTTGCCTAGCAAGTACGGCGTTCATTCTGAAGAGTACGTACCGATACGTACGGTCACGCCGGTAGTGGTAGGAATGTGAACTGTTTGGAAATACGTACTGTCGGGTTATGAGGAGAGGGTTAAGACGATTACTTACTTATTTGTTGACATTAACGTCGACGGTCAACATGGACACGGAGCATTTGATTTGTGTTGTGGAATGTTACCGTACGCAACCGATGATAACAAATACCCTGCGTACGACGCAAAACACAGTTCGAAAGAGGTTATGGTAGCACACAGACCGTACAGACCGCCATCTGTTGCTACGACGTTCAAGTACGGTATAGTACACGTTCTCAAGTTCAGATTGAAGAACGCCTTAAATTGTAGGCAACTTCTCTAACATATAAGCTGAAACTCGCTTCAAATCGGTGACCCAACAACAGTGACGTCATGACACACTTTTAAATGAACACCCAGTAGACTGTGCTATTAGGATTGAAAGCGGAGATGTGATGACGTAATAAATATGTGTTATACAAATGTACATATGCCGCGCTAGTACTCGAATGTTAAAGGGAACTTATTAAGTCATAATTAAAATAGTCTTCGCATGCTGAAGTAATTCTTTATATTGCGGTTATTACTAGATAAATAGTAAATGTGTCATTTTGTTTTCTGTGTTATTAGTACATTACCGTACTTTATTTAACTGCTGGGTGTATTCGGCTGCAGTTTGAATCAGAATGAAATCACAAACCTCAAAACAACTTCCCAATTGGACATTAAATAAACCGTTTAAAAACTAGTGCATGATAAAGAATAACACTATTATTTCTATTACGTTGGCATTCATTTCTTTCCTCTGGTAGTCAAAGAGAATTGCGGCAATTACGTTTGGATCAATCTGATTAACCGACAATATATCGGACCGGGAGGGAATTGCGAACTGCAGGACTATTTTGTTCATTTATTGCGACAAGAACTGAGCATCTATATTACGCTCGTAGCAAAATACTCGTGGTACTGCATGACATAAAATACCAGATACTATCCCTACAGACGCTTGTATGCCAAGAACAGCGTTCGCTCACAAGTTACAATGTTTGGGTAGGTTTCAAGACAGATTCGGTATATTTATACCTAGCGATAAAACTCAGCATGCATTTTATTGCAATAGGGAGTGTAATATTACAACACATTCTAACCGAAATAATAAGGTAATGTCAGAATAAGGTTAATCAAGCAAAGCGTATCTATTAATTAACTGAAGCTTTTGAGAAAGCATTATTATGTTTAGACTATTACTTTTGACCAATAAATCTGTGCGAAAGGACATGTTTCAACTAATCGTGACTGTTTATCGCTACAATTTTATCACTTGTTTATTTTTATCAATTTCCTAGCATTTGTTTCTTTTCACCACTTCCCTAGCATTTGTTTCTTGGTTTGCCGATATTTCAAACTGTAAATTCTTAACGGTACTATAAAACATGCTTCACGAACTTCATTTGTTTCCCGCATAGATAGTCAACTTAAAATGGCGTTCAAACGTTTTGGTGAAGCTAACATTAGTGAAATAGAATTTAGTAAGTCAATTAATACCTATTTTATTGTATTGGAGTACTTTATTTCTTCTAATCTTAATATACTTTCTTCTGTTTTATAACCTTCCTACCATTTGTTTCTTCGTTTGCCAAGATTTCAAACTGCAAATTCTTTACGGTAATATAAAACATGCTTTCCTATAGTCATTTGTTTCCCTTGTAGATATTCAACAGAAAATGGCGGCTCCGTTCAAACGTTTTGGTGATGTTAATATTAGTGAAATAGAATTTTAGTAGGTTAATTAATATTTTATTGTATTACAATACTATATTTCTCCTAATCTTTATATACTGTCTTCTAATCGTGTAACAGTCAATTAAATCATACTCGAACTTTAATTTTCTGTACATAAATCAAAACCTCTAGTGAGAATACTCTTGATAAAATAGTTAACGGACGTAATTTAAATTTACCGGTAGAGGAAACAAGTTTATTATGGTTTGTGGGAAAAGGCTAATAAGAGCAAAGATAGTTTTAAATAACAAGTAATAGAGGAATTTAATCACTTTAACTAATTATGCAGCAGTATAATCTACAATTTGAACTACGATATAGAAAATAAATTTCCCAGGTTGCAAATTATTTGTTGCACAATTATTACGGTACACAATTTAAAGACAAAATACAAAAGACACTCTTTTCAATTTTTATAATGTAATGGCCATTCCTACGTTATAATAATAATGTGTAAGCTGGACACTAACAAAAATGACAACAAACGAATGCAGAAAGTGTAAATGAAGGCTTTGCTATTGTTATTATTAATTATTTAAAATTTTTATGTAAAAAAATTTCCATTTTTTATGATTTAGATTACTATTTTGACTACGCAGGAGAAAGAATTATGAAATAACTCAATCAACCGTTCCTTAAATTATTTCATAGATAAGAGACTGCATAGATTGCTACTTTTATAGATAAATAGAATAAATAAATAAATAAGTCAATAAATAAATAACCCTAGTAAATGAATAAATGATTGGGAGACTAAGGGAGTGAGAGAATAAGAGAGTGAGTGAACAAAGAATTAAATAAGTAAAAAAAGACATAAGTATTAAATAAATAGATAAATAAATAAATAAATAAATAAAAAACGTGAGTAAATGAGTAAATGATTGAGGGCCTCAGGGATCGAGGAAATATGACAGAGTGAACAAAGAAATAAACAAGTAAAGCCAGACATAAATAAATAATAAATAAATAAATTGATAAGTATATAAATTAAATAATTAAATAAATAAATAACGTGAGTAAATGATTGAGAGAGTCAGGGAGTGAGGGAATAGGAGCATGAGTGAACAAAGAAATGATAAGTAATGGAAGACATAAGTAAATAATAAATAAATGAATAACGTGAGTAAATGATTGAGAGAGTCAGGGAGTGAGGGATTAGGAGCGTGAGTGAACAAAGAAATAAATAAGTAATGGAAGACATAAGTAAATAATAAATAAATAACGTGAGTAAATGATTGAGAGAGTCAGGGAGTGAGGGAATAGGAGGGTTTGAACAAAGAAATAAATAAGTAATGGAAGACATATGTAAATAATAAATAAATAAATAATGTGAGTAAACGATTGAGAGAGTCAGGGAGTGAGGGAATAGGAGGGTGAGTGAACAAAGAAATAAATAAGTAATGGAAGACATAAGTAAATAATAAATAAATGAATAACGTGAGTAAATGATTGAGAGAACCAGGGAGTGAGGGAATAGGAGAGTGAGTGAACAAAGAAATAAATAATGGAAGACATAAGTAAATAATAATAAATAAATAACGTGAGTAAATGATTGATAGAACCAGGGAATGAGGGAATAGGAGGGTGGGTGAACAAAGAAATAAATTAGTAATGGAAGACATAAGTAAATAATAAATAAATAAATAAATAACCCGAGAAAATGATTGAGAGAACCAGGGAGTAATAAAATAGGAGAGTGAGTGAACAAAGAAATAAGTGATGGAAGTCATAAGTAAATAATAAATAAATAAATAAATAAATAAATAAATAAATAACGTGAGTAAATGAGTGAGAGAGTCAAGGAGTGAGGGAATAGGAGGGTGAGTGAAAAAAAGAAAGAAATAAGTAATGGAAGACATAAGTAAATAATAAATAAATAAATAACCTGAGTAAATGATTGATAGAACCAGGGAGTAATAGATTAGGAGAGTGAGTGAACAAAGAAGTAAGCAATGGAAGACATAAGTAAATAATAAATAAATAAATAAATAACCTGACTAAATGATTGATAGAACCAGGGAGTAATAGAATAGGAGAGTGAGTGAACAAAGAAATAAATGATGGAAGACATAAGTAAATAATAAATAAAGAAATAAATAAATAACGTGAGTAAATGATTGAGAGAACTAGGGAGTAATAGAATAGGAGAGTGAGTCAACAAAGAAATAATTAATGGAAGACATAAGTAAAAAATGAATAAATAACGTGAATGAATGAGTAAATGTTTGAGGGAGCCAGGATGGAATATGAGAGTGAGTGAACAGAGAAATAAGTAATGGAAGACATAATTAAATAAATATATAAATAAATAAATAACTTGAGTAAATGTGTAGATGATTGGGAGAGCCAGGGAGTGAGGGAATATGAGAGTGAGTGAACAAAGAAATAAATAAGTAAATAAATAAATGCTATTCCTAAAAGAAATGCACAATTTAAAAAAAAACATAAAGTGGACAAAATTGTAGCTCTCCCATTAAAGAGAGTGACCTCGTGTTTAATGGAGCAATTAATATATATATATATATATATATATATATATATATTAAATTGATAAAAATATACAAATCATCATCCTCACCATTACAACCCATCAAACATAATGAAGTCATGTTATCTACTACAGTCCCAAATCATCGTTTAGACGTTCCGCCAGTTTGTGTTCTGCCTCTTTGACAGTATTTTAGCGGCTTTCCCGGAATTTTGTCTCTACTAATTCTATTAACGAGATGTATGCCGTTCTTGCTTTGTGTGTTTTATTACATGTCACTGGTTGTTTTTGATCGCATTGTATAGAACCTATGTCATACCGACGTTATTTCCTTTTGTGTTAGACACGCTTCAGACCTCTCTTTTATCGAACAGATTTGAAACGTGTAAAACACAATGGTGGCAATAGGAATTTTATAGAGGGTTAGCCTTGTCGGTTTAATATTGCTGTTCTTCATGAATGCCGGAGAGAGTGGCCAAGTTAATTTCATTCTTTGTCCGTTCACATTATTTCATTCTGACATCTCGCAGAACATAGGTTTCTCTACTATAAGAGTACCAATTTATGTTTCTCAGTGGAAATCATATTGTTGTGTTTTACTGTGTTTTGTGTAGGTTATGTAGAGATCTATGCAAATCATCCTCCTAAATTATATAAAAATATATTTTTGTTCTAGATGTTTATATTATTCACACTTACTTTAATGCGATATTCCAGTTGTAAAGATCTGCTCTCTCCTCTGGGCTCCATTTTTTCTGAATCCCGAATGTCTCTTGTAGCATCTTCACAATCCCAGTATTATGGCCATACCTCATTCTCATTCCCTTTGACTCCTATGAGTACAATCTCCCTTGCACATATCTTTCAGGTCAGGCCTAAATCTTTGCGGCATCCTCTTCTTTTCCGCCTTAACCCCAATCCTTTCCGAGAATAATCTTCTTTCCGCAGAGGAAAACATCCCCTCGCTATATTTTATGTACACAATACGCACTTTAAAATGCTTTCTTATATGAATTTCAAAGGACGTTATCTACTACCAGTAATATGGAAAAATTTTGTGATCACACATGTACTTACAGTGCTCTTCTTCAATTTCAGAATTCCTTATTTTATTCTATTGATAGAAAGTTTTATTGTATTGTAACGATATGTATTTATATATATATTTTTTTATATCTTAGCTAAAATTTGGTTCAAATTTCCTAGTGGTTATTGTTTCTTTTTTTGTGATTTTGAAAATACGTAAAAAAAATATCTCATAAGACTCAATTAGACTATTTCTTCAGATTTGCACAGTTAAAAACCGTATTATGTAGAAACTTAAAACTGGAAAAAGAGAACGCAAAGTTCCATCATTCATGTTCTTGTTACGAAATAATGTTTTAAGGAGAAAATTGTAGAGCAAATAAAAAAAAATGTACGAAAATGAGTCATTGGTTTAATTCGCAACATGCTCAGTCAGTTTAATAGAGAGGTGTATTATGATAATAAATTATTGAACGAATTTTAATTTTGTCCTTTAAATGTGCAGAATTCATATGAAAGTTAGGGTGACTATTTCGTTTATATGACGTCATTCCATTTTCGACCAATGAAGTGTAATGAAATTTTGAATTCCAACCAATCACAGTCACACTTTGCGATCATTTTTCCAGCTAGATTTGTCGCTATCAATTTATCGAATGGTCGTTCTTTTGTTTAGTCGTTGTCGCCAACCGTTTCCCCGTAAATTGGTGATCATGAATACATTAAGATGCAACTACACGGTTAAATTTTTATTTCAACTTTAAAGCAATGAATGCGACATTGATATTTAATATTAATTAATGCTTTTACGCAGTGAAGACGACGTTCAAAACGGCGCACCATGTAGACACAAAATATTCATTGAACGTACCTTTTAAACTTTATTCTTTCAATATTCTTTTCAGATTGCACGCATACGCGATTGGAATATTCTACTGTGTAGATGCAGCTTTAGTTCCGTTACACACTACAGCGAGAATGCGTTTGTCGAGCTATAAAAAAGCTTTCGTTTACCACTGATTGTAACGGTCGAAATAAGACACAGCTGACATTGGTCCTGCTCAAACAGGTAACAACCTATAATTGTAGCCTATAAAATTTGTATTTTGTGAATTAAATGAAACAATTAATAGAAAGTCAGATGTTCAAATTTATGTAACATTAACGCATATCAAATCCAAACACCTTGCATAGTAATATTAAGGTCTTTGATCAAACTGCCTTCCGTACGTAATAAAATTCGTGTTTTAATTAGGCCTATATATACAGTGATGGCTTCACTGTGTAGCAACATGTCTCGCTGTGAATACATAATCATTGCTATATAGCTGTCCCCACTGTTACTGTTAAATTAAATTATGATTTCAGCAGATAATGAAAATGTATTTATGTTATAATAATAAGAGAAAAGTGCAGTACATGTAATTAACATCGTTAAACCTGTGTTTCGCAATTGGCATTACTGAATAATAACATCGAATTTCTTTATTGCAGTAATCGATATTCATCTACGAGTATTTCTACTTCACAATGTCTGAATAGGTTAAGTATTCGTAAATATACAATTATTAACATTTTGTGATCGAATTTTAGGGATATATTATTTACATTGTTATCTTATTCACTAAATAGTCCTAATAAATGTCACTCGAGGTCTAAGATTTTCCAGATAAATCTCAGACGTCTCGTGACATTACTACAGATAAAACACTGGTTAAAAATTATTTGTATATAGATATATTGAATGGGACTTGTTATTATTGTTGTTGTTGTTATTATTATTATTATTATTATTATTATTATTATTATTATTATTATTATTATTAATTTTGACGCATTCTGACAGTATGTTACACTGACGGGGATACAATTGATGTGTTGGCAACACTGGTTGGTAATATTTGTTGCATTTCTCTTGTATTCTTCACAGCCGGTGAGGTGAGTCCCGTATAATAAATGGATTCAGCAGGCTGTAGGGAAGCACGGACATGACGAGTAGGAGAATCCAGTCCCCAGCCCGTGCCCAATCTCTCATTTGGGACTAGTAGTTAGATTCTCGTTATCAATGAACGGGAGATGGACTTAGCATGTTAACATAACGAAACGCAAGTGCAGGGTAAAGAGTGCGGAGGTATTGAAATTGATCACTAAAGTGCCAGATATTCCTGCAGCAACATTGGAGCTAGTATATGGATCTGTGGTTAGGTCATCTATGTTGTATGGGGCGGAAATTTGGGGTTGGGAAAATGCAGGAAAACTAAATAGGGTACAAACGGACTTCCTGGAACGAATATTTGGAACTGGCAGAAGCACAGCTAACTGCGGGGTGCTAAAGGAGTTTGGGCTTCAAAACGAAGCAATTCACATGAAAGTTAGGGTGATAAAAATACTGATTAAAAATTATATTTGGGAATCAGTCGCTTCTACGGTTGATTTTCTACAAGGTTCAAAAAAGAGAGGGCTGGGAAAAGGGGTGGGTTTATAAACTGCAGAGAGGGCTGCATCAAATAGGAATGGGATGGGTGTGGGAGAAAGGAGAGAATAACAGGAGGAATGTATGGCGTAATGTGAAGATGCGATTAATTGATATCGAGAGGCAAGAGATTGAGCTCCAATGTTCGGAAAAGTCCTCCATACATTTACAATCAGATCTCATGCTTAACTGAGGGAGGTGTGACTACATAAATTCTTGTAACAAAGACAGCAGAGCAGGTTTAACGTGGCTAAGATTGGGGGCATGGCTGGGTTATAAAATTGTCAACGAAGAAGGGGAACGTCTTTGTCCGCTTTGCAAAGAAAAGGACTCCTATAAGCATATTTTATTACTGTGTGTCGAATTGGAACAGGTGCGGAGAAAATATTTACCACCCTCGATGCTAAGTCAGAGTAGGAGTTCGCTTGCATGTCTTGACCTCATGGGGAATAGAGAATGGGAACAAAAGACTGGATTGTTCCTCTTGAAGGCGAGAAAGATTAGAACTGCAGCTGTTGAAGTTTGCGACGCAAACTGAGGTAGGGATAATAGTATCCACCCAACTGTACACTTTTAGGTCTTTTAGATTAGGATATATTATATAATGTGTTTTATTGTGCCATCTCCATTTTTAATATGTGTGTTCTTTTAGAGAGTAGTTGGATGTAATCATAAGTGAGGGGGGGAACCTACAAAGGAGAACTTGTTTTAGATACAAAGCACGTACGGTCAGAAGACCCGTGCATTGGATTTGAGACAAAATTATGATAATATAAAATATGAATGTATAATATTACTAAATAAATCCATCTGTCAATAGATTCTCCTGTTCTGCGATGGGTGCTGACTACTTGTTATTAATAATACAATCGAAAAGAAATATGCTGTATGCATACAAAGTTGGAATCATTACATATGGGAGGATGTTCATCCCTCTTTATTCCGAATTTTAATTTTCAGTACCTCGTGTTTCCTCCTTCCACTCCGTTCTTCTGGGTTACGTCAGCATGCTGTGAATACAACGGTAGTTTAATATTACTCGCAGTCTGTCTTGTTTTGCGTATATATTTAACTCTCTCCTTTCTTGTTTTCTTTTGTTTTGGTTTGCCCCTTGCGTTGACGTGTACACTTCATCCCCCTCGGGCTCATAATAATTGTGCTGCCTCTCAAGTATCCGTCTATCGCAAATGAAACAAATGAACATTGTCCGCGTCGTCAGTTGCATGTCCTTTCCACTTCCTCCATCTGCAAGGACGGACATTGTTTAGCAACAGGGTAATTAGTGCTTAACAGTCGAGAGGCAATTACTTTTTTATGTGTGACGTCATCCTTTGATGTGTTACAACTGTTGTTTGTTTCTTCAATTACAACTCTACGTTTCAACTACGAGAATATTGTGCGTGGTTATTAATAATTGTAGCCTACATTTTATGTTACAGGACAGCATTCCTTGTCGTAAAAGGTTTATCCACGTCATTAACTGCCATCGAACTCATGAACCACACTTCAGAAACGAGTACGTCCTGTGTCTAGTGTCACTGGAAGGGAAAATTTACATTTATTCCGAGTATTTAAATAGGTACCGTATAAGTCTCCTAATTTCCTTCCTTTTTCTAAAAATTCGGACGCGAAAAATCGTGGAGAGGAAATTACTCGAGGACAACAAAGTATCGAGAATGATCTAGTCGTAAATAACATTGAACAATAATTCATGCTGTAATCAAATCAATATACAGGTTGTTTCCGGGCTGGTGTTACAAACTTTCAGGAATGGTGGCGAAGGGTACATTTATCAATTTGAGATAAAGACCTCTGGTCCGGAAATGACCGAGTCGAAAGTTATAAGCAAAAACAGTTGTGTGGAAATGGAATTGTAATTTCGTACCACGTGCTCTCCTTCCCTTAACTTTTGGAACAGTCGTGGAAAGATGATATAGGTCAGATGTCTCCTACGTGGGTACATGACCCGATACAATCTGTGACCTTGTCTAACGTTCCCATTGGCTCATCCGTATTCGAAAATCAGGTGTGCATATTCCGCTCTCGTGTAGTCCTCCATTTCAATAGGACTGATCGACTGGACACTGCAACTTGTGCAAATACACTGCTGTCGACAGACGTGCATATCAGGACACACCTTGTCCGTTACACATTACGCTATCTGCATTGCTTTAGTGTAGTTTCCTGTCCCCATTCCTCAGACAGCGCACTGAACGGAATACTGTAAGTAGACAACGTAAACAACGCCAGATGAATACAATATGTGTAAGATGTAGAGATAAATAGCCATAAATATGTACAGAGTAATAAAATTATTTCATTTCCACACAACTATTTTCCTTGTAACTTTCGACTCGGTCATTTCCGGATCAGGGTTCCTTATCTCAAATTGATTCATGTGCCCTTCCCCATAATCACTGAAAGTTGTAACACTAGCGGGGAAACACCTTGTATAATTACTACAGATGTAGCCTATGTAAGTCTACACATACAGATAAACAGGGCGATTCACGATTACCTGTACAAACTTTGTGGGCGTAATGTAGAAGGAAAAATAAGACTAAAATATTCTATACAATTTTCCCGTAAATCCTTACTTTCAGAGTTATGAAGCGTCATGTCCAGGGGCAGGTATTTATGGAGATTAATTTTATCATTTGTGTTTTTCAATATTGGTGTCGGCGGAGATTGTTGGAGATTGATTTCTATCTTGGCGGAGATTAATGGAAATTTAGGAAAATAAAATTATTTTGGCAGAGTCTCCATTAATTTCGGTTTGTGAAACTGCAGATATACAATCAGAATATTATGAAATATACAAAATCAATAAAAAGGTTAAATTATGAATTTTTTTTAAATGCTATATATTAATATGAATTAACAGCATGTAATTTATTAAAGTTACAATCAATATCATATTGATCAAATAATAATGCTTATTATAAAATAGCTACAGTATTGAGATATAAAGTACATCATTAAATTAATGAAAGTTGTAACACTAACAAATTAATGAAGAAAATTAAATATTACAGTTGAGAAATTATTGGGGGATGGAATTTTAACCCCTGTCCCGAATATTCAGTATCCATCCCAACAGATGGTTTATCTGTTAAGTATGAATTTTATTATTAATGAAGGCAATAACAATCACAGGTCTTAAAAGCTGACAGCAAGAGAGTAATACATTTTCAACAGCTCCTTTCTGACATTAAGAGTAAGCGTTGAGTATATCTCCGTACACGAATTTCCACAAATCTGTTCCTGAAACTAAATACCTTGATAAAATTCTGAGATAAACTATAATGGCAAAAATCAACATTGACCAACTAACACTAGGTAAAGTGTAAATTAAAATACAACTAATAAAATACTGCAAAAATAACAGACAGGAACTTACATTACTTGGAGGATCTTTCGCACTAACTTGCGACTTTGTCTTTCTTGTTGTATACTCAAGACCACTATCCCTAAACGACTTTCGTGACACATCTTTCCACTTATTAATATTAATTTGTCTGGATCTTTTTTTTTTTTTTAGATTTATTTAGCCGGTCAATATCCACCGCAGGAATCGTCACTGTCTTGCAGTCGTCCATTTTACGTAATAGATGAACCTAAACCTGATACACTGAGTTCAAGTACCCAGTATTCGTAAAGAGAACAAACTCCCGTGCAATAACTGCCGATACGATGTAAACAATTGGATACGCTAGAAGTGACTAGTGCAGGCCTGCAGAACCCGTAAGTAGGGGAAATACTACGTCATCCTCACTCCACTTCTATTGGGGATGATCGATGCCTGCTTAGATTTGTTGACATTCTTTGCATGTGGAAGGTTTATCAGTGGCGGCACTGTAATTTTCAAAAAGGATTGTGATAAAAGTCATTGTATTTATATTGCGTTATGTCGTTTCAAGATTTACGATTATGCCAGATTTTCTGTCGGTAGTTTCTTTGAGATTTATTTGCACCCAGCCTGCTTTAGATTTTCTGAAACTTTCCTCCTATCATCACCTACGGAAACATAAATTTGTAACATTTAATTAAGGAACCTTGAAAGTTAATATAAATGTCACCATTCATTTCAATGCAAAATGAACACAATGAGTGAGTCCTTAATTTATAACACTATATATATATATATATATATATATATATATATATATAATCAATATACAGTTCGTAATAATGAAATTACCCGAAATTTAGTCTATTCCATAATTCTTAATATGGGCTTTGTTGAAATATCGTTTGATATTGAAATGGCGAGTAGAAATAAATTGGATGGAACATTGTAAACAAGCAAATTTTTCGTCTTCAACAACAAAATAATTCTATTCTCATTTCCTTTGGCAGTATTATTTCTTCTCGGGTTTAGATTTTGCAATGTCCCAGTTCTCTTCAAACTGCAGACGCGTATTGTGTACCTGCCGCCGCTAGGATGAATGTTGATATAGCAGAGAGCAACTAGAACGCTATGACCACACTGGTAGAAAAGGTGGGTGGGGTAGAAGGTAGACAGGCAGAATCTCTCTCAGGCTTGCCCATGACTGTTTACTTCCGTGGGCGGGCTTACGCTTAGAATTGTTTGTCCGCCTGCAACCTTCCCTCACAAGCAGGCAGGCAGTGTGGTTGCACGTTAATCCCAAACAGTCCTAAGAGTGACCTGAAAGGACTGTTGGGTTCCGCCGACCTGCGCCAGACTGTCTGCTTTCAGATGCATGATAAATATCAACCAAGTCATTCAAACCTGACAAGAAGCCTACAGATATAGACAAACTACTGAAAACTTAATTTGTCTTCTGAAACGTACCGTTAATAAAGACAAAGAAAACTATTTCTCGTCAACATAATATCCATTAAATGCCAAGAGTTATTATAAATTACTGGCACTTTCCTTTTCATCTTACTAATATAAATTTAATGCACACCATTCAAACTTTCAGCTTCATAAATGAAAATAAATCTGTCCCTCAGAAGTTAAATAGCAAATCAATATTCTGAAGAACGAAAAACTTTTATACATTTTACAGGTATTCATGAGGGTTTTAATTGTTGATAAGGAAAAAGATAAAATGAAATATTTTTCTATAAACCTCCTCTCCTCTCCTCTCCTCTCCTCTCCTCTCCTCTCCTCTCCTCTCCTCTCCTCTCCTCTCCTCTCCTCTCCTCTCCTCTCCTCTCCTCTCCTCTCCTCTCCTCTTCTAGTCACAAGTTACGAAATGTTACCATTTTCTTCAGTCAGGTACACTTTGCAGGAATATGAAATGTACAATATTTATCTTATTATTTTATGAAATTATGTAGTGCAATAAATTGTAAAACTATATTTCATTAATCAAGGATTTTCTGCCGTGCAGGACCATAAAATAAAGATTTTTTGAAGTGACTGAATAGCCAACGATCTTAGGTTTCAAACTAGTACTGTTTCATTTTAACCAGCGCAGACTGGCTTCCGTGAATGCAAGTCACTCTACCTTACAATACGAGCAAACAGGCAGGCTTTCTTGGGTCCCGCCTGGACTGAACCTATAAAACCTGGGCTCAATGGGTTCAGGCTAAAAGGTAACTTGCTTTGTAGCGTCACCGGAACCCAAGCCTGACGGCAACCGGGTACGGGTGTGAGTTTTGTGTGATTTGCCAGTCTCTAATAGCCGTGCATTTCTCTTCTTTCTAACCTCCGCCAACCCCCACCCTCTCACTCACTGGAGTCAAACTCCGTTCCATTTGTATTTGTCTCTGACCTGCGAGTGGCATATGTCTCTCTCGAAACCATGTACGAAAGTTCCAAGTAGAATTGAAGGACGCATTTTTTGTTGTCAATATGATGAGAATATGAAATATATGATTTGTTCACAAGTATTACGAGGAAAACGGTTGTATAACATAAAACGGCATTATACTACATGTTACTAATGAAACATTAAAAGGTTAAGTATTATTGTTATCATCATCATCATCATCATCATCATCATCTCTGTACTTCGACCCTTTTTCAGCAGACGTACGAATAATGCGGTTAGCTCTTCAATTTGAACTCACTGATTTACTATGTGATGTCAAATGAAAGCTAGATGTAAGGACTTGACAAATGTTAAACTATCAAATCTTTGCCAAAAAATAAATATCCGAAGCTTGGTTCTTTCGCTTGCTCTGTTGAAGCCATGTTCACTACAACTTCCCTTTGTGAAAAATTATTTTCAACAATTAAAATAGTAAAAACCAAATTTAGATCACGACTGACAGACAAATACCTTCGTGATCAACTACGACTGGCTGTAAGTGACATAATTCCTGATTATGAAATGTTGTCGCAGAGACATTCTGAAGACAGTTAATTTTAGGTTGTGATATTGTTCATTTATTGTTCATTTCTTTCTTCATTACACGTACTAAACATTAGTTTGTAGCTTTGTACTGTATAAAATTATATTTAAGTGCTTGACGTAAGGAAAATGAAAAATCCGTTAATAAGTCAGACATTTGCTTCACTTCCCCTTCGGGTGTCCGCCTCCCTCCATAGGTGCTATGCACGTTGCAGGTTACACAGTGGCTCGGCGCACGATTACATTTTCGCCACCGCTGGTCTAAAGAAAGCAGCAAAACAGTACAACGTGGTCTGTTGTGACAAGAATCCAAGCCTCCGCATACTAGTAAAGCATCATGTCACAAATACGTTCACGTCTAAGTATATCTTACAAAGAAAATATTATTGAACGCTTAAAGCGGGGCTAATATTAAAGATATTACTGGAGAATATAAGGCAATATTATATATATATATATATATTTATTTATTTATTTATTCATTATTGTATTTTATAGATATGCTTTATGAAGTTAAATTAATTTTTATGAACGTATTAAATTCACTTTTTATAATATTTATTTATTTATTTTATTTATTTATTTACTTATTATTAATATTTGTGTGCTGAACAACAGCCAGAGGCCAAATAATAATAATAATAATAATAATAATAATAATAATAATAATAATAATAATGAAGAAAAGTAAAATGTGTATGACGGACATGGATATTCTTTATAAAAAAAATATTAATTACCGGTATACTTTTCAAATAGTGCTGAGATATGAAAAGAACTCAAACGTATGTTTAAAATATTGTTCGCCGTGTAGGAATTCAGCAGAGCCTACATTTATTTACTGCTAAAGGAACATTTCTTTTGTTATATGGCTGCTAACAGACACTACTGCTGAAGTGTTTGCTTGTACTTCTTGCTAGTAAACATGGCTATAAGTAATGTTTTAAAAGTACGCAGATGTCGTCGAATGAATATCTTTGAAATTAAAGTGCTAAAATAAATTACTGTGAAGGAATAAAAAACAAGTGTTTGTGCTTTCTAGATTAACTTTCTGAACTGATGATGTTTTTCTGGACAATTAAAGAACCAAACAAATAATAAGAATCCCTCACGTAAACGCAATTCGTTTCATCCGGACGTGATGCGCACCCGAAACAGTGTCATGTACGAAGCAAGTAAACAAAAGTCCTAATAATTCACTGGAAAATTTTAACTGAGAAAGAATTCTCATCACCTCTCCCTGTTGATTACACAAAATCTTATAACGGTTTACAGTAATCAAATTAAACATCACTTTTTCTTGGGTGTATACATATTACTGAATGCAGTTAAAAAATGAAGGGGTGGTAATGATATAGTCCTAAGCCACACAGATAAAATTTTACAGGAAAGCATATTGAAGGTTTGGAGTCCAGTGCTATTAGCTGCGGAATCATAATTCCTTCAGCATGTACTTAGGGGAGAGTCGGGTAGTATCGGACATCGGGTAATATCGAACAGTGAGTTTCTTTCATCTACCACACCATGATAGTACCTGATTGACATGGTTACGTTTCTGTGATGTCGCATAGAGAAAAGTAGCCATGCCATTCAGGTACTACTAAATGGTGGTAGATGAAAGAAACGCACTGTCCGATATTACCCGATGTCCGATACTACCCGACTCTTCCCTACTTCATTTTTGAGTAATTTTTTATAATATTTTACTGGCAGCTTTCTCATATGAGTAAGAAGTGAACTCGCACAATCATTCATTTTAGTTAAAAGTGTGGCTTTGGAATGTCTCGTTCTCACCTCTTCAAATAGTTTTTGTCTTATTGGAAGAAAACGCTGTTGTATGCTATTTGGAAACGAATCCTTCGGAAGCAATTCAATGTTTATGGCATGAAAGGAGTTACTCTGTGTTTCTTTGGTGTTATTTTTGACATCTCTCGCAACTTTAGTTATTTTATCACTCTCCGCTCGACATAAGCTATGTAAATTCCACCCTATTATTACTGATATTGTTGCTTGTGTTTTATACAGCTGTCTCGTTTAACTTATTGATTCGACATAGATCAATTCTGACCATAAAAATAGTGTCAAAATAAACTTCTTAATATTGACTATTACACTTTTACTACGTAATACTACTATTAACGAGTAAAACGGTACGAAAGGACGTCTTTCAATCAATCACGGCTGCTCATCGCACAATTTTATCGCTTCCCAAGAATTTGTTTAATTTCATCGCTTCCCTAGCATTTGCTTGTTTTTATCACTACCCTAGCATTTGTTTCTTTGTTTGCCAACATTTCAAACTGCAAATTCTTTACGGTACTATAAAACATGCTTTGCAATCGACATTTGTTTACAGCATAGACAGTCAACTGAAAATGACAGCTCCGTTAAAACATGTTGGTCTAAAGTAACATTAGTGAAATAGAATTTCAGTAAATCAATTAATATTATATTGTATTACAGTACTGTATTTTTTATAATCTTTATACACTTTCTTCTAATTTCGTAATAGTCAATTAAGTCCCGCTCGAGTTTTAATTTCTCTAGATAAATCTAAACCTCTAGTGATATTATTGATGATAAGATCCTTTTAGCATGATAGTGTCTCTTCTCATCGTTACAGCAAACGGCCGCCAGAATTTAAAGTTGATTTTACTGAATTCAGAGTTGTCAGTGTAGATAAATATGTTGAAATATTGCATATAATTGCTCTAGAATAGTTATGAATACCACTACCTTCCATGTATGCCACAATCCTACAATGCATGTAAAATTCATACGAAAAATGTTTAATTAATATACTTACATTATACGAAAGAAATCACTGCATTTGGAATGTACTGAACGTTATCTGCACTTAACAAACAGAAATACAAATTATTCCAATTGATGTACCTGAACCATTTTTACTTCTTCACATTGAAGTTGATGGTGAAATTTGTACGTTCAATTCAGTTCAATTCAATTCAATTTATTTGGCCATTAGACATACAGTTTTAGGCTTCGTCAGAATACATTGAAAAACATATAGCCTAAATACATTTTAAAGACCATTAATAAAAGAAACAGTAAAATTTAAATAACACAATGAAAACATGAAATAATTTGAAACTTTTAAATTAAAGAAAACTAACTGAATTGCAATTAAACTTATTTATTAAAATACAATTTCATACAAATTTGTGTTGAAAAACTCAGCAACAGAATAAAAAGGATTATTTGATAATCAATAATTGTAAAATCTAGTTTTGAAGCTATTGATTTGTAATTTATAACATTCACTTGGGAGCTTATTATATAATTTCATCCCCATTATTAAAAAGTTTGTTTTGCTCTTGTGTAATCCACAATATAGATTATTAATTTGTTGACTATTTCTAATTTCATGATCATGTATATAGGCCACTAATGAGTAATTGTCGATATTTTGTCAAGTGTAAAGTACTAGATCATATATATATATATATATATACAAATTTATGATTGTTAAAATCCCTGATTGTCTGAAAAGTGGCCGACAATGTTCCAGATAGTTTGATTTACATAGAATTCTAATGGCCTTCTTTTGCAAAATCAAGACGCCTCCAATTCTGGTTCCATTTCCCCAGAAAATTAGGGCATATCGGATTATCGACTGAAAGAAAGAAAAGTAGGCACATCTTAAATAATTTTGAGAAACGCAAGTAGTTAATTTCTTTAGCAAATATAAAACTCTTGATAGCTTTGTGCATATGTATTCGATGTGCTTATCCCATGTTAAACTGGAGTCTGTAAAAAGTCCCAGAAGTTTTGTATAGTTGACTCTGTTGTCCTTATTTATTAGGTAGTTTAGGCTGAAAGTTAAGTTGATAGTTTTTTCTTGATTAAGCAAGAAACCGTTCGATTCAAACCATAAAGCCATCTGTGATAGAGTGTCGTTGTTGAGAGCTTGTAATTGATTTAGAGCAGAGGAAGAACATAGGAAAGTAGTGTCATCTGCATACATAATTGTTATTGCTTTAAGGAATTCTGGAAGGTCATTTATTGCTATTAAAATAATAGGGGACCAATTATTGAGCCTTGAGGAACCCCATAATGCGTAGTGGTGAGACTTGACCAATTTTCACCTATAGCAACTAATTGACTTCTGCCATGAAGATAGGTTCTAAAAATATTTAGTGTGTTCCCTCGAATACCATAAAATTCTAATTTTGATAAAATTAAATTATGATCAACACAATCGAACGCTTTAGTGAGATCACAGAATGTAGCATTAACTGGTGACCTATTTTCAAAATTTTTTAAAATCCCCGTTATTAAAAGCTCAATTGCATCATTCAAATCTAATAATTGTTAGTCAGACTGCTAACCTTCAGTCAGCTGTTCATAGTGTAATGTTCGTATATTTTCAAAATATACTATCATGCGAAAAATACTGTACATTACACGTTGACGAAGTGCATTACAAAATCTCGGAAATTGAAAAACCGTCCTGCTCGTTTTTCAAACTTTCCCTCGATTTTGTAAAAAGCATATCTCAATATTGAATCATAATATACTATTATAATATATTGTTATTTAAAAGTTTTAATAGCCTATATCTTATTCGGAATATCTGATTAGACGGATAGTACAGTGCAGGTATGTTAGGGTTGCCAGTTGTAGTTGAGCAGCTACTGATATATAGCTATTACATTTACGACATTACGGAATGTAGCCTATATTGGTCAATAGGTATGCAACGCAATATGCAGGATTAATTAAGTTTAATCATGAACTTCTGTCATGTTCATCGGTTCCTCAATAAATTGTTGGCTTGAAGCACGAGACTAATTGAGACGAATATTACGATCGTTTTGATGTAACAATTATTAGATTTAAATGTAATTAATCCTTCATTAAATTATTTACTAGATGAATGTATTTTATAGAATGTTAGATAACGCAGGTTAACTGTAATCTCATGTACTAAAACAATCAATGCACTGAGCTTACAAACCATGGGGTCCGAGTTGAAATACTGATCGATTCAACCTGAATTTATAATTGTGCTGGCGAAATCTGTGGTCCATGTAACACATGGTTATGTCTGTGTAATCCAGTTCCCTTGTGACGAGCAAAAAATTCTCGATCACCATCATAATTCATTACTATTGTAATGTACACCATCGTATGTGGTGCACTCTGGATATTACCCGGCGAACTATGCTCCGTCCCAGGTATCTGTAGAGCAGTCTTGTGATAGTCATTAATAATTGCGAGCGAGAGCTCTTTTATGCCCACTGAGCGCGCGCGGAGCTCTTTTACCTGTAAACATTGCTAAAGGATGTATAGATCTTAGAACACAGCGTATCATGACGGAACGGAAGCGCTTAAAGCTTTCAAGGAAGAGTGGAAGATGCAATATTTATGCTTCGAACATGGTGATGAAATCCAGTGTTTGTTGTGTAAAAAAAATATCATTTGCAAAAAAAAAAAAAAAAACATAAAACGGCATTATGAGACGCAACATGAAAAAAAAAATAGGCATTATTCAGGAGAAGAGAGAAATAAATTCATTTCGGAATTGACATTAAGGTAAATTAATGTTCATTTGGGTCAGTAGATTGTATCTAGATTTCTCTTATTTCTTTATTTTAAATGTATTGTTGATGTTTTATTTGTTGCTTGTTTCTGGATATTTACTTTTATTAGACTACGTGTTTGTTTAATTTAGAAATAATATTTTATCTTTAATTGCATTTTAACTTATATTATTACTAAGCTCAAAATGCTAATTCACTTTTATTCCAAAAACTATTTTCAGGATTTTGAGCAAATATGAACTAAATATTTTGAAAACTTTGATGCAAGAAGCTTTTTTAGTAACGTCAATATCAAATATACTTAAAAATATAATTTCAAAACTATTATATCTAATTGCATCAAATTTTGTACAGATGATATTATTATAGATCTGTTTATATAGTTTAAATTTCACAAATTTTGGCCGAAATTGTGGAAGTTTTAAAAGTCATACATATCCCCTTAAATGATTGACCCCAGAAATTACGATGGTTCTCAATACCTTAATTTAATTAATTTGTTTTTTCGTGTTATGTGTATCTCACAAATCAATCTAAGAAAACTCATTACATAATCACGACTGGAGCGTAAGGACTACATTTTCACAATCACACAATCAATATATTCTATTTCAATCAATACTGCCGCTATTATTTTTTCAACAAATACTCAAAAGTACTTAGAGATCACACACGTCGAGCAATTAGACCCTATTAGTTTCTCCTAATCAATGAAGTGAAGTATTTACATAATAAATAATTGCTTTTATCAATAAAATGGTTTACATACAATTAACTTTTCCTATTTCTCTTTTTCTTCTTAAAAAACCCTTCCCTTTGCGATTTGTTTATATATGTACATGTATATTAAATAACTTAGTAATTAGCCCTATTACATAGCCAGACATTTAGTAACGCAAGTTATTGTAATATTCGCTGCATGTGCATGTACTGTACATCCCTGTTGTCTACGTTACGACGCTACGTAGTGGATGGGCTATGCGCTCGTGATTAAGGTCGAGCTCTTCTGCCATGATTCGGAGCTATTATCGTCTCATCCCTGCTGTAGAGTGACTTGGTGCATATGGGGGTGGAGTCTATCTGTGCCGTAGTGTATTGCGGGCAGCATCAGCTCGAGGCCGCTAAGGGGTAACACCTATTGGTAGAAAGTTCAGATAGAAATGATCCCCTTCCTGCAAGCGATTGGTAGCTTCGTTCAACCAATGCCTCCGCCCAGAGCTGTCATTGGTCCTAGCCTCCCACATACTACTTGCACAGAGGTCTTATTTCGTCTTTCTACTCTGCAGATCCCTGGGACGGACTATAAGTTATCACCGCTTCTCTGAACATGCGACATCATAAGCCACGCTCGTAGAATCGGCTTGAATAACGGCAAATTAAGGACTCTCCCCTTTACATAAAATAAAATCAAAACAACCAACTTAGAATAGCAATTTGGGAGCCTGTCATTTGCTCTCACGCAACTGATTCATATGTATGTAGCAGCTTTTTACCCCTTTCTTGAAATCTTTATTCTTTTACATTTCCCCTTAGGTTTATCTGTTATTTTTGCTGCAAATGTGTATTTTACCTTCTCATTTTCTCTACTTATTTCTTCTTCCTGTACCATCTTCCTTTCCTTTACATCGATATTCGTTTCTTCATTCTCATTATCTCTTTCTTTTCTTTCTTCCTTTATTTTCCTATCTTCTTTGATTCTTTCTCACTTTAAACAATTTTTCAACTTTTTTACCCTCCAAAATATTTTCTCAGAAATTTTCTCTTTTCTTTCCTTTCAATACTCTATTTCTGTGTTTGCTGCCTGTCTTCATTTCTCCTATACCTTTTACGCATTTAATAGTCTTATTTTTCTTTGTATTCTAATTACTTAATTTTAGTTACTCATTTTTCCCTTCTACATTTCTCGTTTTTCCTTTCTGTCCTACGGTGTTACAGGGTTGTTCCCGATCTCTGATAACGAATTTGAATGACGTCATGTGTGTCAGGAATCACACCGACAGCTGAATTGCTGCGATAGGTGACAGACCAGTAGTGAGTGATTTCATAATCAGGGTGCACGGTGTATCACAGTAGCAATGCCCAAGAAAATCGAGCATTTTTGGGAGGGGTAGATAACAACTGATTCCGATGTCAAGTACAGTTACGTGAAAATCATAGGAGCCTGCAAGAAACGTGCTTTCGTTATTTCCAAGAAAGGCATCTTGTGTGTACCTAATAAGACGGCAAAGCTCGGATGGGATTAATTTCAGAGTGGAAAAAGCAAGCAAATCCACCTCCCGTCACAAATCGCCGCATCGCAAGAGATGATACAAATTTATTCCATTCGAACTGTACCAATCTTATTAAGTATTACAAATTATGGTGCGTGCACTGAAGAGTTAAAGGAAATTATTCCTATGTTCGTCCATGATATGGTAATTAGGTCAAGTTTAGGTATTAGACCTTTCCCAGCGCCACATATTCGTAGTCATTATTATAATACTTGCATCGTGGCACAGGGCATTATAACTCGAAAGTGGTTAACACATAAGTCATTGCCAGGAAAGACCAGAAATTTCGAATGACAACCTGCTGGCATTAGAAAATAAAAACATTGTAGAGCTTTATGTGGAACGGTAGATCACTAGACCCAGAGGTATTCTATTCTTACACGGATGGGAAAATCGTGCTCCTAAAGTGCTAAAAAACCTTGAAAGAGAGAAAGACAGACGGAGCCAGCCGCAGCAGTTACAAGTTGTTTGTAGTTTCGCTGCAAAAGCAGTTCACTGCCACGGTGCGCTCTGGCGGCTCATGCAGGTGGTCGTGACATCTATCCCATGATTTGAATTTCAGAATGACGCATGGTACAATAATTATAGTAATTTTAAACAGACTGTACTGAACACATAACAAAATTATATTATTTTCTAGCTTTGTAAATTAGTTTAGTACTGGAAACACAAACTGAATACAACCTTTTCAATTTACAACAAATATAGCTGCAACACTTGTTTATTATTACACTATTTGTTAATATTTCTTATTATATGTCTTATTTGGAACATAGAACGCTAGAATTTACAAGTCTTTATACATTAAAGAGTATTCCTCTATTCTCAGAAAGGTAATAGTCTGTATTCGCAAACAATAACAAATTCAAGGAAGTATTTTTCACATGTCACGGCAGATGAAATAAGCTTATTTCTGAGCTCTTTCTTTACTTTGAGAGCTTTTACATTTCTTTCTTGTATTAAACTCTGCCTCAAGTACATACAGTATATATGGAAGCAAAGAGTATATCGTCGCTTAAGAACCAATACCGCGTAACTGACATTTTTGGTGAAAACTGTTTTTTTTGCACAGATGGTACCTCCACTGTCATCTGCATGCATTGACAAGCGCGGGAATTTGATTGCATGAATGGCCTGCGTGCGAAGGAGGGGGGTACAATACCGCGTATCTGAAGTCACGAGAAGTCTGTAGGAAATACCGCGTATCTGACAACAGATAGGGTGTTATGTCTACTCCCTGCGCGCCGTCAGTACGGAAGCTGGTTTTCGTTACTGCCTTGTAAAATTGTATCAACAGTGTGTGATATTCTGAGAAGATTAAAGAAGTGTTCAGTTTCAATTATTTAAAAGGTAAATATAACTGAATTATTTCACTAATGTCAATTGAATGTTAGTTGAGCTGAATTCCCGCAGAATCTTATTGCAAGTTCATTCACTGGAATATAGTACATTTAATATTTTATTATATAGGCCTACAGATACAAGAAAAGAAATGGACAATGAATCAGACGACGGTCAGTTTAGCGAGAACGAAATCCTATCTGTGCTATGTTCTGCATTCAAGACGGAAGAAACTTCTTTGAATATTAACAAAGGTATGGCATAAGAAGTATCACAGTTATTAAAGATTTATTTTTCTTCAGTTACGGAATCATAACAGCAAACTTAATTTAAGTAGCCTAATATAAATAATCATGAATGGGCCGCTAAAATAATTTGCGCTACATTCAGTGGTCCTAAGTTTGGTCCCTTCCATTTCCTCCGGCAGGAGGAAGATCTAAATTGATGATAATATTTACTACACATGTTTTTTAATCAATTTATATCACATTTATAAACACTAGTAATCTCATCTTATTCGTAGGTGTACTGCCTGATAATTCAAATGCAAAAGAAAACCGTCCTTCTGAAAATGGGTTGCTGCAGATCAGGCATTATCCGTCCAGTGTTACCGGTAAGATTATGATCACATTATGCAGTCTGGTATGACTTTAAGCAACACTATTAAAATAATACCGCTAGAAATATGATAGGACAGAAACTGAAGACAATACCTCGTCAATGAAGGATCTACATTAAATTTCGGATGCGTCTTCAGATGTGGACGAGCCCGAAGAATTTGTGAGTGGTACTTATTCTACATTTTTACATTCGTCAGAAAAAGGTAAAAAGAAGAATCTTCTAGCGTTTCATGGAAATTTGACAGAAAAGAGAAAAATAAGTTCAAAGCCACACAAGGTTAAGTGGAAGAAAATGAAAAATAGAAAACTTGGAATGGAAGAGGAAGCTTATCTTAGCTACAAGAGGTCGAAAGATGGCAAAGTGACACATGATACGGAAGGAGATGCAAGGAATTTGGGGCCAGAGTGTAGTTATAAAATGTGCCAAAATTCGAAAGTAAGAGGCTGTGATTTAATTTCTAATGAGAGAAGACACATCTTTCAGGCATTCTAGAAAACTATGACTTGGGGACAGAGGGCCGTTCACGTATCAAATCTTGTGAATTTCACTCCTACTAAAAGACCTGGCAGTACAAATTCTGAATCTAGAAGAAAGAGAACATTTGTCTACAATCTAAAAGATGATGAGAAAAAAATTCAGGTTTGCAAAATGATGTTTCTGTGTACATTGGGAATTAAAGAATGAACTGTGCGATATTGGTTAGCTAATAGTACTGATGGCGTCCCTTCAGTAAAAAGAAGTCATGTTCTCGTGCAAAAGCACAGAAAAAAAAAGCATCAGTAGCCTGTCTAATTACCGTCACATTACTGTATATAGAACCGATTGTGCCATAGTTTTTATGATAGTATTCCACACTAGGGTTACTCAAGGATTACTTTTTGTGATTTCAGCATAGCCCTATAATTATTTATTGTGTTTAACGAATATTGTGCCTGAAAAGTTATCATCATTATTATATTTTTAAATAATTTTCTTTTCATTATTCGCAAGTCAGTCAAGTCCATTGTCAATAATAATAATAATAATAATAATAATAATAATAATAATAATATTATTATTATTATTATTATTATTATTAATTATTTTATTATAAAATTATACTTGTGAGCAACGTTTTAGTAACAATTCTAATTATCTATTCAAATACTTAGTGTGAAAATAAAGTACCTAGTAACAGGTTATTATTATTATTATTATTATTATTATTATTATTATTATTATTATTATTATTATTATTATTATTATTATTATAACAATAAACATTGAACTGTGTCTTCGTTTTTCCTTTCCCATAGTTTCAGCATTTGATTGACTAAGAATGCAGCAATCATTGTCTGGAACGTAATCTAGTGCTGATTCAAGCTACAGCCTACCGACCTTGACCTCAAGTCAGACGGTAGGACAATTCAGATAACACATTGACATATACAAGAGCACGAATAATATTTCCATAAGGCAGTTTTCACGCAAAGAAAACGCTTGTCAACATGTATCTTGAAGCTGCTAAAGTTGTCTCACAATACCGCGTAACTAACAAAATGTAGTCAACGGCAGAGTTCCAATACCGCGTAAGTGACATGGCCAAATGTCTACGGCCATGATCATCCATTTTCACTTAGTTATAAATTAGTTAGCTATTTCATCGCCATACACCACTTTTCAAGACTATTCCGTTATTTTTATGGTTTTTATTCAGTTTTTTCCTTCTCCTGTAAAATTTACATTTCGTCAGTTACGTGGTATTGGTTCTTAAGCGACGATATTTGGAAATTCTGACTTAGGCAACATTATGAACAGTTCGATTCCTGATTTTGCTTTAATCTGATTGGCGTGCTGTTCTGTTACTTACATACCTACAAATGGCTTTTAAGGAACCCGAAGGTTCATTGCCGCCCTGACATAAGCCCGCCATCGGTCCCTATCCTGTTCAAGATTAATCCAGTCTCTATCATCATACTTCACCTCCTTCAAATCCATTTTAATATTATCATCCCATCGTGCTGTTCTGTAGATTTATTAATTTCAAGCTATAAGTTTTCAGGATTTTCTATCTGCGTTAGCCAAAAAGATTTCAGAAAAATTTCGATTCCTTGTCAATTGTCACTATTTCTCTAAACTTAACAGTGAATTCTGCTGTAGGTCTTGAAGTAGGATCTTATATTTGATAAGAATATTTTCTTATCTCTCTTCAAGATAGTTTATAGTCAAAGAAAGTGAAGTTGTCTATGTTCTACATGATACTGCCACATTTCAAATTTATCCATAAATGCTCTTAGCTAGTCGGTCATATGTCGTGCAATTCTGTAACTCGCACGCACAACATGCTAACGATATTTATATCAGTCTCACCTTGTTGATATCTCATTTTTACCTTTAGCTGTTCTAAAGCAGATGCAGACAGTATTTCTATACTAAAACCTTCACTGTTTCTTTGTAACATAAAATGTCATGCGTAAGTAGTAATAGAATACAAGCTTTACCTCTCTTCTTAATAAAAAAATTCTCTTTTTACTCGTAACTAAAGGGAAATCATCTGGGAATTATATTGTTTTTCACTTAAAACGAGCCGCCACTTACTGCAGACGCTTTCGAACTTGTGTCTTGAAAGAACCGCACACAGACAGTATAGCTAGTACAGAGTCCGTTCTACCTGCACTGAGATTGTGTTGACACTTTGAGAGCACGAGTTGCCCACCCATGTATTCGTATGTGCATTAAAAGGTTGGAGAGGATTGCGTAGTGTGGCGGAAGATGCGACCGGCTTAGCCGTGCAGCAAAGTCGCCACCCAACTCTCTCAATCATGGGTGCACAAGAAAGCTACCATAGGGTACGTACAAGACGAAGTCTAGAAGTAGCTGGTAGTGTGACTGGTTTGCTTGCTGGAAGGAATGCCTAAACGTTACGCAATGGAGACGTGCAAGACAAAGACTGTTCGGTGGATTGCTACCAAGACTGTTAAGTCGCTGGTAGCAAGTAGAATGGAACCCTTCTCTTTTCCAACTACAAGCGACCTAAATGTCTTTACTACGCATGCGTTTCGAGAGCCCGTACACACTACCCCACGTGCTAAACGCCTACTGCTATTCATTTGGACGCGTATAATGAACTGTGAAAGTTGGAATCAGGCTCATCCCGACCACCAAAACCTACATATTATTGTGAAATTGTGAGAAGAAGTTGGAGTTTAAATGAATATCAATAAAGATAAAGGTACACACTTCATATCCCATAAAGCAGGCCTGCACAAGGTTTGCGCTCTCAGAGCCGGCTCACAGCTCATGAGCGGAATGCAGATATTAGCTGCGCTCTGTATAAGAGTGGACTGGAAGAAGGGGTGATCTCGTACAAAATATACACAAAAGGAAATACTATTACGAGTGTTTATGAAATGAATTCCCGTTCAGTGTTTGCAAAACTATCTTGGACTATTTTTAATTAATAAAGAAATATTTATTTTACAGAAATAATATAAATTCTACAGCTACTTACATGTACAATATCATTTTGTTATATGTTTATTTATCAGTACATGAAAACGAGGTTTTATGCTGTTGGCAGCTGAAAGGAGCAGTAGCCTACTGATCGTAATGAAACATCAATTACAGATGTTCGATGTCTGCCTTTATTAAACTTGATTGTAGAAAACAGTTGCTCAGAAATATAAATGTTGAGCCAAACATAGCAATCATTTTCACAGCCACCCTGTGTAGTCGTGGATATTATTGCTAATGTTTAGTCTTGTAATACTCAACCACTCTAGTAATATTATTCAAACGATCTTTAGCCCTTAGGTCACATTGAAGATCAATAAGTTCGAGCTCTAAATCGTTAAATGTTAAATGTTACGTTCCGTCTTTTAGATTCCTCCATACTGTACTGTAGCAGTAGGTAAGCAAAGTGAAACAGTTATGAGAATAGGCCTACACACTGCACTTCACTAGATAGCTGAGTGGTCGTTTCCCTCTCCTGTGCCTATAGCAAGTCTATGTCATTCTGACGTATCTTCCTCTCCGTTTCGGCGAGCGGCGAGCCCCGAAGGAGCGCACGCGTTCGTTGAGCTGTTTGTGCAGGTATGCCATAAAGGCTCTTGGAATCATGGAGATAGTCCCAAGCTTTCTTGACCTCTGCACTGCAATGACGTGGTGTGGAATGGATATCAATAATAAGTGAATTTCTAAATAAAAAAATAATGTTTTACAGTAAGTGACGATAATTGAAACTTGAGATAGACTAATTATCGGTAGGGACCTTTTGATATTAATACATATTATTTTATTAATGTTCTATTTTCATTAGAATGAACTACTGTATATGGGATTTAATGAAAGAGTTTTATTATGACAGAAGATGCTTTGCAGAAAAGTGGAATTATTCAAATGGTTATTTCCCCACTGAAAGTACCAAAATATCTAAGATACACTCAGAAGATTCTGGAGATCACTACAGTTCTTGCCCGGGACTGTTACAAATTTTTTTTTAAAGCAGAGTGAGTTCAGCTACACTGACCGCTAGATACAAACAAGCTTCGTTTTGATAATCCTGACTTTCTATCCAGCGACCAGTTCGGCTACGAGCGACGAACTCTGTATCCAGAAGTTTCGTCTTGTGCGTACTCTTAAAGCTGCATATCGTGTCTGGTAAGCGCCTGTAACCTTCATACGGTGTCTCTTTAAGGCACAATTCACACAGGTAAAGGCTGGTTCACAATAAACCGGGAAGGAGAACCAGAATGAAAACGAGAATCAGAGGACGGGAATATGACAAATTTTGATTCACAATAAACCGAGAACGTAGACGACTATGCATATCGATATACATGTCAATAACGATATGCAAATTCGATATTACGCATTCTGATGTTATTTGTGTATAATTGACCAATGGCATTCTCTCATGAGTACAAGACAGCCAACATAAACAGAGGTTAACCAACTTCGAAATTTCAACTAAAACATTTCATTAGGTACGGTACTATAAATATGCCCATGCATCTTTATTATCACAATCTATTTTAAGTCTACCATAACGTAAAATACTTAGAGAAGAAACATTTGTAATAGAACAAAAATGAACACAACAGTAGTTATTGAATTGAAGCATGAATATGTAGTGTGTAATACAACCAATACAGTAATAAAATATGATTCACTTATGATCGGTGTTCAAAGATGCAACTATTGAAAGCCACGTATTCTTCTTCTTTTCCCATCTTTATACGAGGCGCGCCGCTTATCGTAAACGTGAGGATTTTCCTCAACACTCAATATTAGAGTTTCATCAAATAAAAGTTGCTCCATGATGCACAGCACAGAACAAAATAATGCATAGGTTATGTCACGGTCTTCTTGCTACAAAATATACTACAAAATAGCTTTTATATGGCAATAGAATGAATCTAGTGGGCTGTGTTCGGAAACGTGAACGCCAAAGTTGAAACTTGGCCAACTCTCCGTTCCCGATCCCGGGCTCCGGCAAGCTTTTCGTTAATTGTGAATGCTCACGTTTAAATTTACACATTTTAACAATTTTACCGTTTTAGTTTTCGTTCCGATTCTCGTTTCCGGTTTATTGTGAACCAGCCTTAAGAAGTAGACAGGACATGGCTCGGACGTCGGGCGGAAACACGACGCGGACATGACGTGAGCAAGCATACTGAAGAGTCAAAAACCCTTGCGACACTTGCGCGTCGCACAGCTTTCGTAATGTCTTATTCAGACGATGAGGATGCGCTGGCTCTCATACAACTGGACAATAAAAAAAAAAAAAAAAAACAGATAAGATTTTGTGTGCACCCTTAGTGGTTGAAAAAAGGAAGAATGTATGCCATATCTTATTTATTTAATTTATTTTATTTGGTCCGGGTTCGATTCCCGGTCGGAGAAAATTACCTGGTTGGGTTTTTTTCTAGGGTTTTCCCTCAACTCAATACGAGCAAATGTTGGGTAACTTTCGGTGCTGGACCCCAGACTCATTTCACCGGCATTATCATCTTCATAACATTCAGACACTGAATAACCTGAGATGTTAATACAGCGTCGTAAAATAACCCATTTTTATTTCTTTCATTTATTTATTTATGCATGTTTAGTTATTTTTGCATGTTTGTTTATTTATTTATTTATTTATTTATGCATGCATTTATTTATTTATTCAATCATTTATGCATTGATTTATGCACTTATGCACATATTTATGTATGCTTTTATTTATTTTTTTATTCTGGTAGAGTTAAAGACATGAGACCTTCTCTTCCACACTACCAGAAGTGAAATACAGTACACACTGAAAGAATAAAACGTAGTAATATTTAAATACTGTATAAGATCGTTATCATGCACATTAAGGAGCGTACATATTGTATAATGAAATATTGACGAAAAGTGATACATAATTGTTTACAATATATATCCTATTACTACTTTATAACAGATCTAAATGACAATTTATACAAATACATAGAATAACCTATTAAATTCGGTTAACACTCATAAATCGTCCCGCGCCGTGGCGTCGCGGTCTAAGGCATCCTGCCTAGGACTCGCGTTACGGAATGCGCGCTGGTTCGAGTCCTCATGGGGGAAGAAATTTTCTCATGAAATTTCGGCCAGTGTATGGGACCGGTGCCCACCCAGCATCGTGATGCACTTAGGGAGCTACGATAGGTAGCGAAATCCGGTTGCGAATACCAGCTACAACGGCTGGGGGGATCATCGTGCTAACCACACGATACCTCTATTCTGGTTGGATGATCGTCGACCTCTGCTTCGGCATGTGGGCGTGAGGCCAGCAGCCGGCTGGTCGGTCTAGGCCCTTCACGGGCTGTAGCGCCACGGATATTATTATTATTATTATTATTATTATTATTATTATTATTATTATTAACACTCATAAATCAATTTCATGTAAAAGTATGTAATTTTAATTCTTAATTTAAATTGATTAAATGTTCGGCAATCCCTGACATGACGAGGTAAGGAGTTCCATAGGCGACAAACTGACACGGTGAAAGAGGATGAATAGAAAGAGGTACAGTGACAAGGAATAGATAATAAAGTCTGATGTTGATTCCGCAAAGTTGTAAGATATTCAAAGCGAGTTCTTATATATTTTGGAGTAAAAGCTGTGACGAAAGAATTGAACATGTATCCCAACCGTCTCCAGAATTGTTATATAATGTCCCACTAATGTTTCTATACCATATTATCGATTATCGCATCTGACCGCGAAACCAGGTGGCCCGGGTTCGATTCCCGGACGAGGCAAGTTACCTGGTTGAGGTTTCTTCCGGGGTTTTCCCTCAATCCAATATGAGCAAATGCTGGGTGACTTGCGGTGCAGGACCACGGACTCATTTCTCCGGTATTATCATCTTCAATTCATTCAGAAGCTAAATAACCTAAGATGTTGATAAAGCGTCGTAAAATAATCTACTAAAATAAAAAAAATAAAATATACCATATTACACCATTTCTTCACAAAATTGAATATCAAATTCAAAATCGTCGCGAATTTTCTTTTCAGTCAGACGCCACATGTCGCTTTGAAGGGCCACTCGTGACTCGAAAGAGGCGAAGCGCTGACTTCGAAGTGGCTTGCCCCCATCCCGTCCTCTCTGTGTGCATTGATACATTTGTTTACATGGGAGAGACCCGAAAAGTCATCATGTCTCCGCCCCATGTCCGAGCCACGTCTTCTCTGTGTGCATTGCGCCTAAACTCAATTAAACGCGCCATGAGTCCGTTGCCCGTTCTTCAGTTATTACTGTACTTAGGGCTATTCCCAACATTATAATTTAAGTTTCCGTTCTTTATTTATTTACACAGGGACATCATTTTATTTTTACTAACATTTTTAATATTAACCTGTCTACACCTTTAGAAAACCGGAAACACCGCTTGCTCCCCCCTCCAAGACTGGAGTTCGATGATACTGGCGTAAAACACAAATCACTCTACTAGGTATAGGAAGGAAGAAAAGTAGTTCATCCATTTACGTAAACTAGGAAATATCGCGATTTTGAGTTTGATAATTTTCATTAGGTTTTTCTTTAATCAAAGTGCAGTACTGTATTAAGAATAAGTGTTTTTACTCACGAAGTGAGTTATCCATGCGAACGTATTCATTATGCAGTGTATATTATACTGTCTACAGCACATTAGCGTACAATATAGAGAAAGAAGTTAAATTGAAAAATAATCATAATATGAATATTTAAACACAATTTTGAAAATGGTGGCCGTTCATTTCGATACAGGCTTCAGTTCTTTTGTGCATATTATTGCACTATAGACTATTGCATCTAATTCCAATTGCCAGTTTCGTCCTTCGTACTAGTAACTCATGTTGAAATAATTCTGTACCTACTCCACGTACTGTAAATTCAATCTTCACTTCTGCCCCACCCGAAAATATAAAATTACTCAGACATGCTATCTACTGTCCGTCCAAGTGGTTATGCCGCAGGATTGTAGAAAGGGAGGAAATCACGTGACAGTTAATTACTTAACGAGGCCCTTTTATTTAAGTTAAATTAAACAGCTGTATAATATCACGTAAACTTCCATTTCCTAAGAGAAACTAATGTTTTCAGAAAAGAGCTAAGACAGCCCAGCTATTACAGAGGGGCGAGCAGAAGCAGGTGGGGGAAATCTGGATGCGACGTAGGCAAACGGACAGTACCTGTGCGAAAATATGATTCAATATTGAAAGCTCTTTCGTCACTGGAAAACGCGAACATATTTCTGGAACGTACTATACTCAGTAACTCAGTACTGCTTACTATCCGCGGTCTTGGTTCTGTGTGGATTTGGAACTTCCTTAGTAGAAGGGGTGGGAGTGAAGTACATTAAAAAACTCAGGTACTATAAAAATTGAAGTAAAAATAAAATGATGTCCCTGTATAAATGTAAGAGAAACTGAGGATAGTTTTTAAAATTGCGGATTTTGTGTTCAAATGAGGGTAGGAAACTGGGCTACTCTTTTACTTGTCCATGTCGTGATGGAGTGACAGGGACTACAATCGTAAAACCGCTACTACAGATTACTGCGTGGGTAGATTTTATATCAAACTGCCCTCTAACGTTGCCAGGCAACGCTGGGCTGCATGGAAGCGAGATCAACCGCCACACAGATGGACGTGATAATTTTTTAACGACTCTAAATCGATCGTGGAAGTGCAATGAGCCTATTTATAGTGATGAAGAGGTTAACGCAATGCTTAGCGAGCCGACCTCTCAATAAAGTGATAGCTTCCTAATGCCTCTGCTTATAGGCCTACTAGTTTATGAAATATTGCATTTGCTACTTACAGGGTGGAAGTAAATAACCCTGCGAATTTCAGAGCAAATAGCTGATATTTTGTGTAACAGAAAGGTATGATATCATATTGGTGGAACGTCCACACTTTTCTCATAAGAAATATTTTCCTCAGACTTTTAATACCATTTTTTCGGTTACTATGGCGAGCAGGATCGTGATTTTGAAAACAAAAAATCCATAAATTTTCTAGACATCACAATAACAAAATTAGACAATAAACGCACATTCAAAGCATACAGAAAACCAACAACAACAACGAATCCAACCACCCAACACAACCCAAACAAGCTGTATTCCGAACAATGGTACACAGGCTACTCAACATACCAATGAACTAACAGGATTACAACGAAGAGCTAAACACAATCATATACATAGCACAAGAAAACGGAAACAACCCTGACATAATAGACAACATAATACGTAAGACAAAACATAATCACAAAAAACATAAGAATACAACACAACCACAAGAACAAAAAAAAATACATCACACTAACATACGAAAACAAATAAAGACACAAAATTGCAACCCCATTCAAGAAATCAAATTACAATATCGCATACAGAATAAATAACACTCTACAAAAACATCTCTACACACAAACAACACAAATAAACAAATACAACCACACAGGCGTATACAAACTGAAATGTAACACCTGCAACAACTTCTACATAGGACAGACAGGCAGATCATTTAAAACACGTTACAAAGAACACATCACAGCCATAACATATGCAGAACGCATCACAAATGCTAACCACACCTACAGAGACATCAACACAGACATGGAAATACTACATATCGAACCAAAAAGCCAGAAACTAAACGCACTAGAACAATATGAAATATACAGACACTCAAAAACACACCCCAATGAAATTCTCAACACACAACTCAACTTCAGAACACACACACTCTTTGACTCTACATTACACCACACAAACACACCCTCAAAGGAAATAAAACAAGAGGTAATTTTATCTTGTTACGAGTTTGTCCGATAAGCAAGTTACAATATAATAAAGTTTGAATAGGCAGTCAAAGCTTATCTGTATTTATATAAAGTATTATAATATATTAATTTATTACATGAACGTTTTCGGCACTTGTGTGTGCCATCTTCAGATGTTAGAAAAGATACTGCATGTTAACACTGCCAAAATGGGTACACGTAATGTTGACATAACCATTATATGTGTGCGTAAAAAGCTTATAGCTTATCGGTTAAAATGATTGTGATATAAAATACTAAGTAAAAACACTTGAAAAGAGTTAATTAAAGCATTATCCCTTAATGATCTAGTATACATAGTTGATTATGAAACATTGTCAATAATAAGGTATTATAACAATTAATTACTGGGATTTACATTACGCAAATATCTCACACGCCATGTTCAGCCTCTCCAAGTGCTTTTATTATATGTGAAAGTGAACGACATCAAGAAATTAGTGAACTCTACCCATTAAGAGACGTACTTTATGGCTCACCTTCTACATGTTTTAGTAAAGGACCTGTATCATAGTGCAACCAAGTAATTAATTGATACTTAATAACTGGTTTATTCTATTTGACATAGTCACAACAGAAAGCTTTGACTTATTCACAATGTTTAATAATCAACTATGTATACTAGATCATTAAGGGATAATGCTTTAATTAACTCTTTTCAAGTGTTTTACTTAGTATTTTATGTCACAATCATTTTAACCGATAATGGGTATATAGCTATAAGCTTTTTACCCACACATATAATGGTTATGTCAACATTACGTGTATACATTTTGGCAGTGTTAACATGCAGTATCTTTTCTAACATCTGAAGATGGCACACACAAGTGCCGAAAACGTTCATGTAATAAATTAATATATTATAATACTTCATATAAAAATAGATAAGCATTGACTGCCTATTCAAACTTTATTATAAAACAAGAGGCGCAAAGACCAATAGTGACCAGTTCTGAGGATGACCCATAAAACGTCGAAACATGTTAACCAGGTACGATAGAATTTAATACAAGAAAGTCATGTAATACATATTCCGAAGTAATACAGTGTTAAAAGTTGTGTAATCAAGATGTATAATAAAGAATCATTTATCCCTTTAACGTATTTCAATAGAGTAGTCGATTTTCATGTAAATTTAATTTTAAAGCCGCTAATTTCTAGCCACTGAACGATGCAACCACGTTGGAACTTTGTAATCAGAGAGGGAGTTTCGCGTAGCGATACAGACCTGCGTTCGTTGATCTCTTACGTCTGTATTACGAGAAGAAAGACGAAAGACGACTATGTTATCGACGATGTTGCGAGACTGCTGAAACTTCCAACTCGATTTTCTACTTAATCGTGCATTTAATCACAAAAGATGTGTAAGTTATCATTAAGGCTCGGGGATTCAGCCACAAAAACATTACAGCAGGTTAGTGGTGACGGGGTTATACGCTACCTGTATCTCATAAACATGAGGAAGGGGGTTGACTCGCTTTCAGTCGCTCACATAATACGGGGCAGGACATGGTTGCGCCCCACTGTCAGGTAAAATGCAGCAGATAAAAAAGGGTCCCTGTTTGGTGGGCATAGTTGCGCCCCGTTCCCATCAGGTAGAACAAATGGGCATGGCATAGTTGCGCCCCGATGAAATAGGTAGAGAAAAAGACATTACGGACACTCGAGCCTCATACTCAACCAACTTTATTGATTTCTTATTCGAATATTCATTTTCGATACCGTTAAAATGAACACCATGAAGTTGGCAGCACTTTATTGACTGTTTTTTTACTGTTTGTGCAGTGATTATCGATAGTCTACCATTAAAATGAACACCATGAAGTTGGCAGTACTTTATTAACTGTTTTTCTACTGTTTATGCAGTGATTATCGTTAGCCTACCATTAAAATGAACAGCATGAAGTTGGCAGTACTTCATTAACTGTTTTTCTACTGTTTATGCAATGATTATCGATAGCCTAGCGATATCGATAGGCTCCGTTTTTAAAACCACGTGATTGAGGAATTCAAAAGCGGTAAAATGGACAGATGTTCTTATAAAATGCAGCTACCACTATAATATTTTTAAGTAATTTATTTATTTTATGACAATCACTTTCGTGTGTACTATGCCCATGGGGGCGCAACCATGCCATGTCCATTCTTCTACCTGATTTCTTCGGGGCGCAACTATGCCATGTCCATTCTGCTACCTGATTTCTTCAGGGCGCAACTATGCCATGTCCATTCTGCTACCTGATTTCTTCAGGGCGCAACTATGCCATGTCCATTCTGCTACCTGATTTCTTCAGGGCGCAACTATGCCTTGTCCATTCTGCTACCTGATTTCTTCAGGGCGCAACTATGCCGTGTCCATTCTGCTACCTGATTTCTTCAGGGCGCAACTATGCCATGTCCATTCTGCTACCTGATTTCTTCAGGGCGCAACTATGCCATGTCCATTCTGCTACCTGATTTCTTCAGGGCGCAACTATGCCATGTCCATTCTGCTACCTGATTTCTTCGGAGCGCAACTATGCCATGTCCATTCTGCTACCTGATTTCTTCAGGGCGCAACTATGCCATGTCCATTCTGCTACCTGTGTTCTTCAGGGCGCAACTATGCCATGTCCATTCTGCTACCTGATTTCTTCAGGGCGCAACTATGCCATGTCCATTCTCCTACCTGATTTCTTCAGGGCGCAACTATGCCATGTCCATTCTGCTACCTGTTTTCTTCAGGGCGCAACTATGCCTTGTCCATTCTGCTACCTGATTTCTTCAGGGCGCAACTATGCCGTGTCCATTCTGCTACCTGATTTCCTCAGGGCGCAACTATGCCATGTCCATTCTGCTACCTGATTTCTTCGGGGGGCAACTATGCCATACCTAGGCTCCGAATTGACCGAGGGGCGCAACTGTGCCATACCGGTAATATATAGGTACAACCAAGGTCAAGGGCAGCCTAGATAACCTAGTGAAATGACGTACACGGCGTCATAGAATAAATTGCATATTTAATCGTAAATTATACAAACCAAATATATTTTCCATTATTATGAACATAAATATCACAACACATGCATTAATATTAACAATGTGCACAGTAAATGAAAAGGTAATAAATTGATTCTGACCATATTATACATTATGTGCACATGCTTTATTATAATGAAGTACAATACATATTTAAAGTTTTCAAATGAAAAAGATCTTCTGTTCTCCTCCAAACACGATCTGTATTGAGAAAAAACTTCTCTCTATGTTGCGTGACGTGACGGGAGAAAATTTAAGCTGAGAGGAGATATTAGTGTTTCCTCTATTTGGGTTAATATTTTGGTCTCCTCTAGAACCTTCTTGTTCATCTCGAATGATAAAAAGAGTAGAAAATTCTACATTTTTCTGGATAAAAGGTATTGAGTCTGTCTGAACTGAAGTTAGACGTTGAAGGCTTATTTTCCTCCCTCTCTCTGTGTATTGCAACATGTCTTTTATGCATCTTAGTTGCAATATGTTATTCTATATAAATTTTATGGTAGCCACCTCTGATTTTTGTTCCACACAACTTACAAACAAATTCCGATCATCAGAGGAAAAATACTCACTGCCGTAATCTGTCACAATTGTATTTGTTGTAACTATTTTCGAACGTCCTCGCTTATGAGTGATTTTATTTCACTTGTAGCGTATTCCCTGTCTGCTGACCGTACCCAATGCCGCATGACCTAGGCCTACAACAGGCAGCGCAAGTTGTGTACTAACTCAGACAGCGTTCTGTACCTTGTGCACCACTAACTTGACGAATTTTTGGCTATACCCCCGGGCCTTATTTATCATGCTTTACAATCTGCAGGATTATTTTAAATTGCCCTGTGTATATTAGAGCTGGGGACGGAGCGAGCAGAGCTGTTGAGTTACTCTGTTCTATCGGTGTATGTGCTTGGCAGCGGAGCACCAATGTTACTCGGTTAACCGTAGCCGTTACCGGTCAGTTCAAACGTTCAAACAGAGGTCGCGTGTTTTACTTAATTCTAGCAGATAACAACGTAGGTACTGTTGTCTTTAAATATTTTCTGCTGCAGGACAAATTATTTCCTTCTAGTATTGAAGAGGAGTTCATCCTATTATATGACCTGTCAAGTGGACCTAGTGAACATTAACAGTATGAACATATTACTATACATACTAACAATAATAAATAATATTATTATATTATAATGTAATATTACTATTATTATTATTATTATTATTATTATTATTATTATTATTATTATTATTATTGTCATCATCATATTAGAGTGTTTGATTAATATTAAAATATGTTAAAAAAAAAAGAAGTGCATTATATTTTTCTTCTATTTGTGTTTATTGGATTTGTGTTACCTCATCAGTCATAATTTTATTTGTATTTATTTCTACGAATTATGTTACCTAATTACTTTAATTTATCAATAATATTACTCTTCACCAAAGAGGACATGGTTGTATTGAGGCTAGTAATGTTATAAAATAAATACAAATTATGTTATTCAGTTTAAGATTCCACGCTTTATTGATTATTTTATCCACTTTCCGTAATACAAAATAATTGTGTGTGTTATTTTTAAGTGTTTTAGGCAGCGCTTTATGGAGCCCGTTTCTTTCTATCTTCTTTTTTAATTAGCTGCAGCGTTTAACGTTTACATCACATGTTAATTTATTAGCTGTTAGTATTATAAATTATTTTATCAATATTATTTCGTCTGTTATATATAACAACACTGAAAGTTAAATAGGCCTTTCATACAAAATAACTCCGAAAATAGTTGTAATCACGCAAATGAAATTTGCAACCGCCATTTTGCAATGAAGAGAAGCACTTTTTTCTCGTCAATTGGCAAAGCGAAAGCGCTTTACTGCAACGCTTTTAAAACACGCTTGGTTTCACTTTCAATGTACTTTCTATAATCGACTCAATCTATCTAAATTTTAAATCTGCAGCCACAAATTTGTACTCGGTACTGTACTCGGTTCAACCGAGTAATGACGTCACAGTAACTGCTCCGAACCGAACCGCTCCGTCCCCAGCCCTAGTGTAAATGATTATTCAACGAATATTTGAAAGAAAATGTGGATTATGCAATCGCTTTAAACATTCAATAATATTAAGACCAGGGGTGAGCTGACAATAGTTAAAATGACTTGTAAAAAGGAAAAGAGTAGTGGATGAGATTTGGTTGATATTTATCATGCACCTGAAAACAGCACGTCTGGTGCAGGTCGGCGGAACCCAACAGTCCTTTCGGGTCACCAGGACTGTCTGGGAGTCACGTGCAACCACACTGTCTGCCTGCTTGTGGGGAAACGTTAACGGCAGGCGAGCGATACCATGAGTAGGCCCACTCACGAAGGTAAACAGTTGTGGGCAGACCTGATTGAGGTTTTGCCTATTTCTGGTAACTGTTGCGAATAGGATCGTGATTTTTGTTCATATTAAACATTTATCCCTCTGGCGTATTTCAATAGAGTAGACGGTTTTCGTGGAAATTTAATTAAAAGACCACTAATGGCATTACACGTTTTTGTTACATAAAATATTATGAGGGTTATTTCACTTCCACGCAATATTTCTTCTATTAGACACCTCCATCCAAACTTAGGAGTTTGTATCACACCTGAGGAAATTTTGTGGGATCATACTCCGAAGTTTTATTGACTTCACATAACCACTGTCAACGCACGTGTTCATGATATCGTGTTCGGAAAGTTTGTAACCTCAGACATGTGCCGATAGATTCTCTTCGACCTTAGTTGAGGAAGTTGTAGCTGCCGTGACGTTGCCGCAGGCTGTGGCTTCGGGTCGGTACCCGCAATCAAGCCGCGTAGGAGAGATTGATCCGCCGCAATCCACGGTTAACGCCACTCGCCTGCGTGTCAGTTTATTTTGGCCTGACGACGAAGCTAATAAATGAAGTTACAACCCATAAAACATTCTGCTGTACCATCATCCTATTTGCAGAGCAGTATGCAGTACATTTTCTTTCGTACACTACGAACCAGACTGAAGGAATCTGAAGTTATCATTCCTCTGATTCCATCTTCCCTTCTCATTTAGTTATCTCCTTGAATTTTCTCTTCCGTATATTTTTCTTCTCCTCGTCGTTTTCCATTACCTCCCACACTTGCTCATAAATTTTCTCTATTTTTTTTAACCAATATGAGGATTTAATGAAATATACTGCATTTATATCAGCTATCACATGATGCGCATATACAGGGATATCATTTTATTTTTAATTCAGTTTTTATTGTACCTGAGTTTTTGAATGTACTTCACTCCCACCCCTTCTACTACTGAAGTTCAAACGTCCTCCACACAAATCCAAGACCGCATATACAGTCACAGTAGCCTTACGGTCATAGTAAACAGTACGTTCCAAAAATATGTTCGCGTTTTCCAGTGACGAAAGAACTTTCAATATTGAAACATTTTCGCACAAGTACTGTCGTCCATTTGCCTACGTCGTATCCCGGTTTCCCCCACCAGCTTTTATTCGCCAGCTAGTGGCTGGGCTGTCTTAGCTCTTTTCTGAGAACATTAATTTCTGTTAGGAATTGGACGTCTACGTAATATTATACAACTGTTTAAAATAACTTAAATAAAAGGGCCTCCTTAAGTAATTAACTGGCAGGTGATTTCCCCCCTTTTCTACGAACGACCCTGCGACATAACCACTTGGACGGACAGTAGATAGCATGTGTGAGCAATTTTTTCTTTTCGGATCGGGCAGAAGTGAAGATTGAATTTATAGTACGTAAGGTACTCTTTTATAGAGTAGGTACAGAATTATTTCAACATGAGTTACTAGTACGAAGAACGAAACTGGTAATTGGGATTAGGTACAATAGTCTATAGTGCGATAATATGCACATTAGAACTGAAGCCTGTATCGAAATGAACGGCCACCATTTTAAAAAATGTGTTTAAATATCCATATTATGATTATTTTTCAATTTAACTTCATTCTCTATATTGTACGCTAATGTGCTGTAGACAGTATAATATACACTGCATAATGAATACGTCCGCATGGATAGCTCACAGTCAGTTCGTGAATAAAAACACTCATTGTTAATACTGTACTGTATTTTGATTAAACAAAAACCTAATGAAAATTATGAAACTTAAAATCGCAGTATTTCCTAGTTTACGTAAATGGATGAACTACTTCTCTTCCCTCCTATACCTAGTAAAGTGATTTGTTTGTATATTACGCCAGTATCATCGAACTCCAGTCGTGGAAGGGGCTAGCAAACGTCGTTGATCCAGAGGTATAGGCAAGTTAATATTAAAAATGTTAGTAAAAATAAAATGATGTCCCTGTATGAACGATCCGTTTTTGGGAAAAAACTAATGTCTTTTGCTTTCAAATTCATAATCTGTAAATAATGAGGTTCAGTACTTATAGATAGATATATATTTATTTGTCATCAACATTTATATTAGTTATGGTATACCACAACTTATGTATACGGGTTTCGCCATAACTTTCTATTATTATAACTACAATTAGCCTGCAATCTCGACAGCCTTCCCATCTACTCTTGCTATTAACTTAACTCCAAACAGTCAATTTCTTCTTATTGATCTTAAATGTCCACCATCTGTTCGTTACACACTTACGTTCCTTTCAGCATTCTAATCTTGCTAACTAAATTTATACAAATTCCGTCTTTCTACATTACATCAAACTCGTAACACTCCACCCGGTTATACTCATTGGGATCTTTTTTTCTACTAATACAGGTCATTACAATCTTATTAAATCTTGACATGATATCTAGTTCACTTTAGTTTGATCATTAATTTCTAAACCACAATCAACACTCAGAAAAAGAAAACGATAGAAAATTGTAAATACTATCACTAAGATTATCTTTCATAACTTCACTACATCACTTTCGAAGATTTACTTCTTTACAGTAAACTTCAATCGGTAACTATATTTATTAACTAGCCACTTTTTAATTTCCCAACTTTTTCTTTTTAATTTTATAACTTCCTACCTGATCTTTATATCAATGATCCCATAAACACATTTTCATCACAGTAAAACACTATTTACGACATTAAATCACCAAACTTCCTGTTGTAATTTCATTCAGACCTTTTATTTATTTTTTACCGTTCATGCACCAAATTCTAAGATTGTAACTTTTTTGGCCCTTAAATGCACCTTTCAACGACGAAATCACTATCTCTTCACCCATCATACTTTTCGCATCCTGACGTCTTCTCAGGTTCAGTACTGAAGAGAGAGTAATCATTGTTCGCTCACGCTTACGTGAGTTAAGTTACAAAGACACACAAGAGGAATTTCGACGTAAGTTTCATAAGGACTCTCCGACGAGGGCAAACATTTGTGTCCTGCTGAACAAATTTAATCGCACAGGATCTGTGAGTGATGAGCAACATCCAATGAAACCATGTGTTGATGAACAGACCCCCGGACGCGTGAACGATGTGATCACCAGGAGCCCACATGTATCGACACTCGTCTGAGCAGGAAACTGGATATTCCTCTTAGCACAGTTGGAAAATTCTACGGTTTTCCCTTAGAAAACGTGGCTACCACATCCAAGTAGACTATAAACTTGACGACGAAGATCATGCATGTCGCCAAGCAATGTGCATGGCTCTTGTTGAAGCTGTCAACAATCACAATCCCATGGGAAACATTTTGTTTAGCGACGAGGCTAGATTTCATGTTTGTGGACTGGTGAACAAACACAGTTGCCATATTTGGACATCATAATAGCCCAACGTTACCATACAATGGAAAAAGAATACCCCTTGTGTTAATGTTTGGTTGGTGTTAACCCAGAGCAAGTGTTATGAACCCTTATTTTTTGCTGAGTCAGCTGTAACGGGTGTGACGTATCTAGCAATTCCTGCAGCCTCAGGAGGAGCATGGAATTACCGATACAGTCGTGCCCCACCACATTTTGCATCAATCGTACTTTCGTACCTTGATTACATGTTTCCAGGTCGGTGAATTGGGCGCGGATCACCACGTTTGTAGGCTCCATGATCCCCTGACCTCACAACCCTAGATTTCTTTGCCTGGGGTATATTAAGAATGAGATTTACCGCACATGAGTGCGTGATCTCCAGGACCTGAGACAAAGGATCCGTGATGCTGTGGATTTTATCTCTTCGCGTATGTTGCGTACCGTGTTTCGTTCCACGACTACACCTTGGAAGAAGTGCATAAACAATGCTGGAGGACATGTGAGACTGTACTGATACTGCTCTGAGATGATAGGGGGAAGTGCATAAGCATTGCTGAAGGGCATGTAGAACTGTACTGATATCTATTTTGAGGTGATCGGGAGCAGTGCATAAAGATTTCTGAGGTGATTTATGTTCATGATACATTGTATCCAATGGTGTACCACACATTGATAGAAATATTTAAATAAATGTTCTTTTCCCCAAAAATGGATCGCTCATATATGCGCACCCCATATAACCCTATATCGTCGTTGTTTTTATGAAACCTCCTATGTGATAAAAATAATAATTTTTCAGGAGGAAGAAAGGCTAATTAAATATCAATAAGCCTACATTGATCCTCGATGATATCATTCATGTTCATCATATATTCACCAACGTTTTATATCAAATTACTTCATATCCTTTTTTGCACGATAATGTGTTTTCTTGTGATTACAGCAAACTGTTAAAATTTCGTTCATAGGCTTGAACAGTAATTGTAATTATTACATTACTGATATGGAACGATAAAATACATTTTCAGGACTATATTCTAATTATAAATGTTTAAAGATTAGCTCATTTAAAATTCAGCAATTGGTTCAATGAAGGCGGCACGTTTCTATGAATGTACCACCATGTTGCCATGTATGGACCAAAAGAAATGTGTTTAAAATATCTTAAAACAATGTCAACAAAGGAAAAATCATAACAATGAAGAAACATAGATTCGATTAATGGATGTTAAAGTTACTTTTAATCCAATTGTAATCGTATTTGGAACTTAAAATCATGAAAAACACAGTACTTGTAATTTCAACATTTTAAAGTTTTAGGCTATTTCAAATTAGCTAATACAGTAGTTAAAAATTATTAGTATACAACTTTAAATTACAAGACAGCAACATAATCATGTGATTGTACATATGAAATTATTTTCTGGAGTCTGAGATTATTTTTATACTGTAGATAAAACAGTCTTCTTTTTCAAGACACATATGCCACACAAAGTATTTCTTTTGACTCCGCCTAATATTTGCACAGCTTCATGTACCCATTTCCTGCAAGACATACACTGAATCAAATTTTTCTCGAAGTTTTCTTCACACATGAAAAAAAAAAACAGGAGTCTTGATTTTGATTGCTTCCTGAAGGGAATTGCTTTTAATCAAATTTAAAATGCAGTCTAGTCATGGTAACCCCAGCTGGTCCATCCATAGCGACTTCGCTATTTTCTAATCACACTTCAAGAGCGCTGAAGAAGTTATAGAAGATTTATAAATATACAACTAAAAAATTAAGCAGACAGAACACTGCTGCCAGCTATATATGTCATTTCATAACTTAATGTCATTAAGCCAATCTACTCTGTACGTAACATTACTTTAAAATTACAGTAAAAATAACAAAAACGTATCTGAGCTTCTTGTTCAGCCTACGTGTTTGCTGCCACCACCAAATACAACTCAGGAATAACATACACGAGGGGGAACCTTGAGGTTACGTTTCACGCATACGCAGTCAGTATAACGAAGAATATGGGAACGGTGCATTGAAAGCAGCAGTTCATCGACGGCTAATTTCCCCTATATCCTGTAAGATGTTGTGGTAAAAGTGTGGACCTACCAGATAACAGTTACTTACACCAGCAGCCCACATATTAAAACTAAACTGATTCAGAAGTATAGTCTGAGTTTTGCAATATGAATTTTCTGTCGTCCACAGATGTAAACTGTGAAAATTTGTCATCTCTAAGAACACTGAGCAGATCGATAATGGATCAGGGTTTGCAGAACGAATCATCGGCAGAAGTTTTCCAGTGGTGAGTAATCATCAGGTGCAAAACCTTGCATATGTTGTAAATATGTAGAATATAAATTGACAGTAATTGTTCTTGAAGTTTTTCATGTGGTCATATAATCTACAAGAAATGGTAGCGCCAGTTATCTTTCCCTGATATTCATAACTTCAGCAACATGTTCTTCCAAATAAATTACAACAGTGAGTTTAGTTGCTTCTCGATCTACAATTTATCATACTACTGACTAGAGATGAGCAAAAGCAACTGTCGCTCTCGTTGCATTTGTATTTTGAGTCTCGTCTCGTAACTCTCGTGCGCTTAGAGTCTCACTCATTATTCTCGAAATAGCATTTGGTCGGAGTGGAAAAATTGCGTAAATTTGATTAACATACATCATTGAAATAAATAACATTATAAATGTTTACATGAGAAAAAAAGACAGAACAGTATCTTAGTTATCAAAATGTTCTGTTTATATTATTTTGATATTATCTATGGTTATATAAATAAAAAAAAACAATTCTCAAATAAATTTGCATTTCTAAGAAACATAACGTCAAATAAAGCGGTAATATTTTTATTACTTAAGATTGTACACTTGATCTCAAATATACGAAAAGAAAATTCTTAGCCTTAAAATAAAGGCCTAGTAATTAAATAAAGATTGGGGAACGGATTATTAAACACTGAAAGGTAGAGATGAGGCTTCAAATAGGCTACTTGATTGTTTATACATATATAATAGTTGCCAAAGTAGATAAAAGTTCAGTCTGCTGTAAAGAATTGTGGCGATTCAAGGCTCCTTGACGTTCGAGAGTTGATCAGTCCCGAAGTCTTGAAACACTCACAAGCAGTCTTTACGTCAACGACGCGATGTAGTCAATATTGTCGTGCGGGCTTTCGGCTTTGCGGGCGCTGTTAGTCTTGCTTTCTCGATCGTTGTTCAACTCTACTACTGAGCCTGTGTCCATAACCCCAGAGTACACTTCAGAAGATATTTGTTAATAATAATTATCTTTTGCTGGTCTGACGAAACTGTTTGGTAAATATGCGTGGCCTTACGTCCATTACTATTACCGTGACCACATATAAGAAAATCATGCAGTTTGCAATCGATATTACAATCCTCATAGCATTCACATAATTATAACTGCTCGTATTATATTTATATATCTAACGGACAAATCAAATCATCCAAGAATGTTAATAGGTTTCCTCGAGCATTGTATGGTCCCTTTCAATATACATCGTCACGTAGAGTTGTCTTCTTGATAACATTTGAATGAGGCAAATGAATGTGTAAACAATTATTGTTGAAATTTACTTCGAAACCAATAGACATTTTTCAACATGCTGTGAACTGAACATAATTCATGGAAGTATAATTCTAATTATTAATCTCAATATATTAAAATTGTCAAGAAGCGCCTCATGTCTAACATCTTTAGTAACCTTGTACGGGGACATCATTTTATTTTTACTTCAATTTTTATTGTACCTCAGTTTTTTTTAATGTACTTCACTCCCACCCCTTCTCCTAGTAAACTTCAACCGTTCTCCACACAGAACCAAGCGTATACAGTCAAAGTCGCCTTACGGTCATAGTGAACACAAACAGTACTGAGTTAGTGAGTATAGTACGTTTCAGAAATATTTTCGCATTTTCTAGTGACGAAAGAGCTTTCAATATTGAATCATATTTTCGCACAGGTACTGTCGTGCGTTTGCCTACGTCGCATTCCTCTTCTTCCACCCGCTTCTGCTCGCCCGTTTGTAAAGACTAGTGGCTGGGCTGTCTTAGCTCTTTTCTGAAAACTTCAAATTCAGTTAGGAATTGGACGTCTACGTAATAATATACAATTATTTAAAATAACTTAAATAAAAGTTCCTCGTTAATTAATTGTCACGTGATTTCCCCCCTTTCTACTACCCTATATCAAAACGACTTGGACGGACAGTAGATAGCATGTTTGAGTAATTTTATATTTTGGGATCGGGCAGAAGTGAAAATTGAATTTACAGTACGTAAGGTACTCTTTTGTAGATTAGGTATAGAATTATTTCAACATGAGTTACTAGTACGAAGGACGAAACTGGTAATTGGAATTAGGTACAATAGTCTATAGTGCGATGATATGAAAAAAAAAAAAAAAGAAAAAGAAAGAACTGAAGTCTGTATCGAAATGAACGGCCAACATTTTCAAAATTGTGTTTAAATATCCATATTATTATTATTTTTCACTTTAACTTCATTTTCTATATTGTACGATAATGTGCTGTAGACAGTATAATGTACACTGCATAATGAATACGTCAGTTCGTGAATGAATATTCAGTTCGGGAGTAAAAGCAGTTATTCTTAATACAGTACTGTATTTTGATTAAAGAAAAGCCTACAGAAAATTATAAAAGTCAAAATCGTGATATTTCCTACTTTACGTAAGTGGATTAACTACTTTTATTCCCTCCTATAGACCTACCTAGTAAAGTGATTTATTTGTATTTTACGCCAGTAGTCTATCATCAAACTCTAGTCGTGAAAAGGAGTAGCAAACGGCGTTTCCGATTATCAACTGTTAATCCAAAGGTATAGCCAGGTTAATATCAGAAATGTTAGTAAAAATAAAATGATGTCCCTGTATTTTTAATAAGAAAGAAGGGAAAGCATATCCGTGCTATCTTTCATAGGATAAATAATTCATAGCTGAGTTCGATTTTGTTGGTAGATCTGCTAGTTCTGGTTAGTCAAAGATGACACGTTGCGACATTATTCGTTTATTTCCGCATCTCTAAATGTCATTTGCCAAAAGCTGAATTTGATGTTGAATTCTGTCATCTGTGTAATCGAAGCTTGTTGACCGTACACTGTACACGGGCACTCACAGAAATTTATAAACACATTACAAACTGAGCATTGTGGAGTTCAGTGAATCGTCAACCATTTTGTAAATATGACGAGCTGACGTCTTTTTCACCTGAGGTAGAAATAAATAACATTCATGGATGTAATTATTTCGCTGTAATTATTAATTGAATAATATTAACATTTATTCAAGTAAATGTTCTGAAAAGAAAACACATTGCAACTCTAAATTCTGTTATCTTTCCTTTTCTCATAAATCCACTTAATACGAAAAGATGAAACACTTCTTTGAAAACAGTGGATTTATCTGTCCAAATAATTATTTCGGCTTGGCGAACAAAAATTTCTATAATACATTTTTTTACCTTTATCCAATATGGGTATTATGTCTTGATTATATCTGGCATATCCTCAGTTACGTTTGGAAATAAAATAATATAACAACATTGTGTGAAGTTAGTCAAAAAAGCAATAATCTTAATTTTTTAGAGTTAAAAACATAGTTACTATTAACAATATATTAATTAAGAGATAATTTATCCCAGGTAATCTTATTTGCAGATGATACAAGTGTGATTATAACATGTTAACACTTGATAAACATTTTGAATAATGAGTTAGGCGTAATAAATAATTGATTTAGTGGCATTAAATTAGCACCTAAAAATAATTAATAAGACCAACAAATTGAAATTTCATAGATTTACTAGTGTTTAGTTTTCCTACAATACTGGATTAAATGGAATTGATTTCAAGGAATCTATAAGCATAAAGTCTCTTGGTTTGAATTTGGACAATCACATGAACTAAAAACCACAAATAGAATACTGGTACATTACTCTTAAATTGAGCTCTGTCATGCATTAAGCTCCTTGTATTCTATTGGTGATATAAGTAGTGTTAAAATGGAAAACTTTGCACATTGCCATTCTGTAACGATATGTGAATTACTATTCTGAGGCAAATGTCTGAAGCTAAAAAGTTTTTTTTTTTTTCTTTTGTAAAACAAAGCCATAAGGATTACTCATTGGTGTACATAAAAGGACATGGCATAGAAGGACTTTCTAAACTTTAGAAGTATTATGTATTATATTTACATATCTATCTATCTATCTGTCTGTCTGTCTGTCTGTCTGCCTGTCTATCTATCTATCTATCTATCTATCTGCCTGTCTATCTATCTATCTATCTATCTATCTATCTATCTATCTATCTATCTATCTATCTATCTATCTATCTATCTATCTATCTATCTATCTATCTATCTATCTATCTATCTATCTATCTATCTATCTATCTATCTATCTATCTATCTATCTATCTATCTATCTATCTATCTATCTATCTATCTATCTATCTATCTATCTATCTATCTATCTATCTATCTATCTATCTATCTATCTATCTATCTATCTATCTATCTATCTATCTATCTATCTATCTATCTATCTATCTATCTATCTATCTATCTATCTATCTATCTATCTATCTATCTATCTATCTATCTATCTATCTATCTATCTATCTATCTATCTATCTATCTATCTATCTATCTATCTATCTATCTATCTATCTATCTATCTATCTATCTATCTATCTATCTATCTATCTATCTATCTATCTATCTATCTATCTATCTATCTATCTATCTATCTATCTATCTATCTATCTATCTATCTATCTATCTATCTATCTCATATATTTGCGTGAATATGGTCGCAGGGTGTGAATAGGGACAAATTTGTATTACTTTTTATTTCTTTGTGTCAAAAAGTAAAGTCAATATTTATTACTTTTCCTTGTTCACTTCTTTCTACATTTATTATTTTTTGTATAATTGTAATTTGGTGGTGTGATAGAGAAGGCCTGACGCCTTACCTCCAGATAAAAATAATGAACTAAGTAAATAAACAAATATATAAATAATTCTGTAAATTTTAATGAACAAATATATACAAACATATAATTAAAGAAAAATGAATAATTAATAATAACATAATTGAAAATGAATAAATGAATATTTACAGTAAAATAGGGTTAATATGGACGCACGGGGTGAATAGGGACAAAGTCTTTTTATTTTTATTTTTTGTGTCAAAGATTAAATATAATAATAAGAGTGTTTATGTTTTCAATCATAACGAGTGAACAAATAACATATTTTACTGATTTTTTTTTTTCATAATATTGTAATGTTTCTTTGTACATCGACATCACTTAAGACTCTGGTCAATCATTGGAACATATATTCCATTGCGGTCTTAATGATTTCGTGTCATACTTTTAAAAAACCGTCCCAAGAATCGTTTTCCTGTTAGCCTACGATCTCTGAACTTCTTTTGGTAATTTGCGTTAGATATTGTATCTGTAAGGTTTTTCCGCTTCTGTATTGAGAACGTCACAAATTGGTTTCATTTGAAGTCCTCCAGAAGAGCTTTGTTTCTTTCTTTGCTGAAAATTCTCTGTCCTGCAGTTTTACGAATGAATATCATTTAACTGGCTGCTTTCCTCCGCACATCTTAGTTTCCTACGATGTAAGCCAAAATACAACACAGAAAATTGGATCTACCAATATATGTCTTATATACTGTAATATTTCCCGTTTCTGTGTTGTTCACTGCCAACTTTCGTATACATTGTTTCGTTATATTCTTTATTCGGTTTCGCATTCGAAACTCTTCAAATGATTACTGAGTAATGATGTAATGTTACACCACATGCCTATCGAAGTCCTTCTACGTGAACTCCAACTGAAATTCATCATATACACAGATAATTATTAACGCACGTACCACTTGTTTAATAATTGCAGTGATCGTCTAGAAATAATTTCAGTATTAAAATATTGCAGAGCATTCGCCTACGGGTGAGGCCAGGAAAGCGGCATGTACTGATACGCCGCTTTGTGCGCGCAGTTGTTGAGACACGCTCGACAATCAAGGACATCAAGGTCGACAAGTTATCAGTTGTGAGCCAGATGTTGCAGTATTTAACACGTACAGTGCAGTTTCTTGACACAGTTGCTTAAATATTCAGCGTGTGTGTAAAATTTGTTAACAACGCAAAATTCACGCTTGAACAGAGAGTTTTTATGTATGATGCATATGTGAAAACAGTCATGTAGAGAGTTGCGTACTGTTCTCCAACCAGGAGATCAACCGTGAAAGGAATGTGCTTACTATTGCGTCATTTATTGGAACGAAGTAGATAAATAATATTACCGTTATAACGTCAGTTTGAAAACCATGCGCTCTCCTGCATATGTTATTTCCTGTATGGAGAGATTAAAAGACCAGGAGATTAACAGTGATCTAATTTTGTAACTAGGGTAGTATCAATATGTGTTTATCAATGTTATTTTTTGTGCTGTGAGAGCGAGCCAATACAGGTACGAGTACCCACGTGTGTGATCTTATGACATCAACATTGATTCACAGCATTACCCCGCTTCGTCTCATTCCCCAAAGACTTTCTCGTGGTTGGAATACAGTAGGCAATTTGAAGTGAAATATCCGGGTGCTCCAATTCAGAGTAGAGAAACTGTTAGACGTCTTGTTAACAAATTAAGGACAACAGGGTCGATAAATGCTACAATTCCTAATCGAAAACAAAGAGTATTGACGGAAGAAAAAATAAGATGAAATCAATGCATCATTTACACGTTCTCCTAATAATCTCTAAGACGTGTTTCACAGGAAGTTAGTGTTTAAAAACATCTGCTGCTAAACTTTTAAAATTAAAACCCTACACAGTACAGTATAGAAAGCGGAAGCTTACGGATAGACGGTTCCCGCAAGCGACACCGCAGGCAGGCCGCTTTCCTGGCCCCACCCGTAGGCGAACGCTCTGTACTTTAAAACAAGGTTGGAGATTTTTAAATAAAGAAATGAAACTTTAGACATTGTATAAAATTAACTTTCATTATATGAAAATATAGAATAAGTTATGTCATTTGCATGTAAAGACAACTTCTTGAAAATGACATCCACTGTGCAATCGCTCTTCTAATTTTCCCATTACAGTTGGCATCATTTCGACTGTGGTGTTTGAAATTTCTTCTCGAATTGCCGTCTTCAGTTTTTCAATGTTTCGCGGTTTGTTTGCTTATACCTTACTTTTCAGATACCACCATACAAAAAAAAAACATGAACTTAAATCGGGGGATCGTGGAGGCCAGGGGATTTCTCCATTTCTCGATATGACATGATTACAAAACAAATTTCGCATTTCCGTCATAGAGATGGCTGCAATATGTGCTGTTCCACCGTATTGCTGAAACAACTGACCTCTTAAAAAATCTTGAATCATTATTATATATCGAGCTGCATTTACAATTAGTGCACGACCATTTTTTTTTTCATTACCCGCTGGTTTCTTCTTTAGTGCTGAGCCTGTTGCCCCTAAATTGCGAACTCAGGTTTTAACGCATTTGGATAGGTCACAAGATCATGACGACGGAGTTGAAAGTGGCGGCAAAACTCCCTACGAGCAGCTTCTGCGCATGATCATTTAGATCATGGATGGGCATTTAGTGATTCAGGAACCAGAAGTCCTTCGAAATTTCCCTTCAACGCCGAGAGATGGGGCTGTCATTTACAGTGCCGGTCTCTTCGTATGTCATTCTGTACTGTACAAATCAAGAGAATTGAAGGAGTCAGAAGCAAAGGGGTATAAGAACTTGTTAGTCAGTTCTGAGAAAATGTGATTGAAAATATTTCATCTTTCGTAAATTCCGTGAAGTTTTAATTTTAATATGTGATCTGGTTAAAAGATATATCCTTTTGCCACTTTGAAACGTGATTGATTACTAAGATTCGGATGAAGTAGCTGTATCAAGATAGGAATCCTTGGTTCTTGCGTTTTGTTTACAAACATTAACTAGTTGTAGCGTGTCCTCCCGCCTACAGTAGTGACGACGTATATTCAGTTCCTATCGGCTGTACTGTCCATTCACTGATGTTTTAGCTAGGAGCGTATTCCGAATCTCAGCGCTGAGCAATCAGATGGCATCACGGTGTTCCGAATTTCAACGATGACGTCACTGATGCTCCACCGGTATCGCACCGGTGCCATCAGCTTGCAGAGGTGGTGGCAGTCTCCATCAGTGAATCTGATTGGTTCTTGTATAGGACGGGAATTATCAGACGAATGATATCGTGCACTGTTGTGTCATGGCGGTGTGTTCTGCTTTAGTTCTGCTGTATTGTTTGTAATGAGCACAACGTAAAAACAATATGTTAATGGCTTATGAGCGAACATGTCAACGGACCAGTTATTACTGCCGGTTCAATAAATAAATTGTTTATGCTCTCTTTTCTTTGAACGAGATGACAGTACGGAAAATTTCGCAAAATCTTGCTAGTGTAGCACAGATAACTTGTACAGCCGCCATGACAGCCATCGAACCTTCCAGCAGTTTTGTTCCTATTTTGCTGCAGCGGGACGTCATTGTGGTCCACCGGTCCGGTGAGATTCGGAATACGCTGTAGGGGTGAGGGGCGCTATTCCCAGCAGGTAGGGTTTTAGCTAGTGGAAAGGGTAGTTTTCACTTAGTCTGAAGCAAGTCAAGGACGTTCGATTTGTCCACTACAAATTATATCACGATCTGGCCACAGATGTGGCTCCTCCTTTTCCCACTGCTAAATGTTTAGAGCTGTGATGTGATGTTTTATTTAGTCTACTGAATGGAAGAAAGATAGCTATCAGAAGAACAGGAAAAGCAATATCTCACAGCGCTGTAGATACTACAATTCTTATTTCAAAATCAAAGGATTCTGGATGAAAAATCTTCACCATAACTCTTTCGACATCCCCCTCCAAATTTTGAAAAATTCATTCACTTACACTCTGTATATTATTGCAGCTAGGAAGTCAAAATGAGGATAGTACTAATGACAAAGTAAGCTCTTAATACGAAAGCAGTACCTTCTGCGGAACTAAACTATACTGTGGACCTCTGTGAAATGCTTTATGTGGTGTGTGACACTGAATGGGGTAGAAATAAGGCCATTACGTCGAAATGAAAGAGAACTTGTAGGAGTGTTTGTAATGTGGATATGGATATGTGATATATATGATATGATGTCAACATTTACATCCATGTAATATGGACCTTACAATTTTTGCATCGGATGCCACAATTACATTCATTACAGTTATACAGGGACATCATTTTATTTTTAATTCAATTTTTATTGTACCTGAGTTTTTGAATATACTTCACTCCCACGCCTTCTACTAATGAAGTTCCAACTGTCCTCCTCAAAGAACCAAGACCGCATATAGTAAGCAGTACTGAGTTAGTGAGCATAGTACGTTACAGAAAAATGTTCGCGTTTTCCAGTGACGAAAGAGCTTTCAATATTGAATCATATTTTCGCACAGATACTGTCGTCCGTTTGCCTACGTCGCATCCCGATTTCTCCCACCTATTTCTGCTCGCCCCTCTACGAAGACTAGTGACTGGGCTGTTGTAGCTCTTTTCTGAACTGTTAGGAATTGGACGTCTACGTAATATTATACAACTGTTTAAAATAACTTAAATAAAAGGCCCACGTTAAGTAATTAACTCTCACGTGATTTCGTCCCTTTCTATAATCCTACGACATAACCACTTGGAAGGACAGTAGATAGCGTGTCTGGGTAATTTTATCTGTGCGGGTCGGGTATAAGTGAAGATTGAATTTACAGTACGTAAGGTGCTCTTCTATAGAGTAGGTACAGAATTATTTGAACATGAGTTACAAGTACGAAGGACGAAACTGGAAATTGGAATTAGATATAATAGTCTATAGTGCGATGATATGCACAAAAGAACTGAAGCCTGTATCGAAATGAACGGTCACAATTTTCAAAAATGTGTTTAAATATCCATATTATGATTATTTTTCAATTTAACTTCATTCTCTATAGTGTACGCTAATGTGCTGTAAACAGTATACACTGCATAATGAATACGTTCTGATGGATAACTCAGTTCGTGAACAAAATCACTTAATGATAATACTGTACTGTATTTTGAATAAACGAAAACCTAATGAAAATTATCAAACTCAAAATTGCGATATTTCCTAGTTTACGTAAATGGATGAACTACTTTGCTTACCTCCTATACCTAGTAAAGTGATTTGTTTGTATTTTACGCCAGTATCATTGAACTCCAGTCGTGGAAGGGAGTAGCAAACGGTGTTTCTGGTTCTCAAACATTAATCCAAAGGTATAGTCAGGTTAATATTAGAAATGTTAGGAAAAATAAAATTAAGTCCCTGTGCCTTTTCTAGACGCTCTTATAATTTAACTTTCGACCCCATTTAAATTGATTAGTATTCCGACTTTTAAAACCTAACAACTTAATTTAGATCAATAAAAATTGACGCTTTAACGACTCTGTTCTTGATTTTCAGTACACTTATATCGAACACACACTGTTTCTAATAATACTTGTTACTAAAACATACTACACCATTGCCCAATATGTTCGTTATTATATCTGTTTCTTGTGTATATTTCATTTTAAAATCTCACTAATTTTCTACATATTATACTTCACTATCCTAGCTAACCTCCCCTGCCGTACTCCTCACCTAATTTCATTATCTCTACCGTTTTACTTGACTTCCTATTACACATGGATATGGATTAAAGAATGGAGCGTTTGAAACGGATAAGCAGAACAAGAAATGAAGCTGTGCTACAGAGAGTAAATGAAAAAAAAAGAACAGTGATGGAAGTGGTCAGAGAGAGAAAAATAAATTGTTTGGGTCACTGGCTAAGAAGAAACTACCTACCGAACGATGCACAGGAAGGAATGGTGAACGGAACAAAAGTTGGGAGCAGATGATTATTTATTTTAGTAGGTTATTTTACGACGCTTTATCAACATCTGAGGTTATTTAGCGTCTGAATGAGATGAAGGTGATAATGCCAGTCGAACACCGATAGTTACCCAGCATTTGCTCATATTGGGGAGAGGGAAAACCCAGGAAAAAACCTCAACCAGGTAACTTTCCCCAACCGGGAATCGAACCCTGGCCACCTTGTTTCGCGGCCAGACACGCTAACCGTTACTCCACAGGTGTGGACCGAGGGGAGCTGATGATGATGTCAGATGATAAACAAAATAAAATATATGGATCGTATGTGGAGAATAAGAGGAAGTCGGGAAATGGGAAAAATTGGGCAATGCTGGGTTTGCAGTGAAAATCCTGCCTTTGAACAGAATACTATGAATGAATGTATCGATCGCGAGTCACTAGGACGGAAGAGCAGCTAGCGCTGAACCACAGCCGCGGTGCTAATTGGTTCCACCGTCACTTCGACACTACGGGGAAAAAAAAATTCAATACGGTGTACTGTGAAAGCAATGTTACACATTTTTACATCATATTCACGTGTTTCAACAACGTGACCCTTTTCGCTGATAAACTAACATCGGTACCTGCGTAACAAGCGATCGTGGTGCATTGGTTGTGTACATAAATTAAAGGGTATTATATCCTCTATCCGGCAGTTTTGTTGCTAGATGGCATTGTCTGAATATTCTGTGTGTATTGTTACATAATACGTATCTTAATGAGATCAACAAACTTTGTGATGAGGCAGAGAATGTTTTTATTCACATTTTGGTGCGGAAAGCATAGAAGTTGTCTGCTCGCTTTCATATTACGAGGCATACTTTGAATAGTAGGTACCATGCTCCTTGCCCTCGGACTGCACTGTCTGTGCTTAGTATCATCCCAGATTACAATATAACAGATTGGTCACTCTAATGGGTTTTGAAGGCAAACACTTTTATCGATTTCACTATGCCACCATCTAGCGACAGTAGAAGAAGTCGCGTTATAACTCCCATTTGAATTGCATGGAGCAACTGTACCTCCATGTGGCGGTCGTTATTAATCGACGGTTCTCTTCTACATATTACCGTTTTTAACATGGGGATGAACAGTCTGTTATAGGCTCGCCCAGTTACTATTTTCTGCAATCTGATAGCGTCCTGTTTCTTTATTTTACTTTTTAAACCAATAATTTCCTTAGTTAGGTCTCACTCTACTGTCGGTGACTCAGGAGAAGACGAGAGCGGACTGAGGAGGAAGGGATGTGAACAGATAACGTACGATAACATGTGAAATATTTGTACTGCAGTAAGCGGAAACATTAGGTCTCCTTCTGCTCAACTTAGCTTTAATTTCCATACGCATTGTTACTCATGTTTCCTGCACGAGTAATAACCTGGCTACTGGGATGCTTATCTGAGCGATGTTTATAACAATCAACAGCGATAGTCAAGAAGGTCACATTCTTTCCGCTCGTCTTCTCCTGAGTAACGGACAGTACTTTGTATTTTATAAGTATGTATTACTAGCACATGTTATATTACTACTTACTACTACTACTACTACTACTACTACTACTACTACTACTACTACTACTACTACTACACTACACTATTCCACACTAATACACCACAACCGTACCACTACCACAGCCCTCTGATTGAGGTTCTGGCTGATATATACATATATTTTCAGGCAGTACATCTCACTTGATATTTGTCGGAGGAAGAACAATTGGACGAAGTTACGCATTAAGAGATTAAGCCCCAAAAACCTGTTTCGAGATTGGTCATTGAAATAAATCTGTTTTTTTTTATATAAAACATTTTATGCAAGAAGTATTATAACATTCATACTATTACAAAAAATAGCACAAATAATACCAAAAAACACTAACCGAGTTTTAATAAGAGACCAGCAGTTGAATTAATATTTTCAAGCAAAATAATTACATGAATTTTATGCAATAGACGAATTTTTGCTTATAAATAGCAGAAAAATCCAGCTATCGTACTCCTTATTTTTTTCCAAGTTAAATTAGGCAGCCATCAACAGATATGTGCAAAAATATCTATTTTTTTCAAATTGTCGGTTGGTCTATTATTGCATAACTCCGTCCAAATGTTTGCATGCATCTGAAGTCTGACTAGTGTATTATGTAGCTAGTCGGCGATGTATGAAATGGAGGCGGAAAAGAGCTGGCCTATTTGTCTCAGAAATGGTGCCTTCTTGGTATCACTTTTGAGGTTCAGATCTGTCTTTGGACAGTTGACAAAACTACTACTACTACTACTGCTACTGCTGCTGCTAGTACTACTACTACTACTACTACTACCACTACCACCACCACTACCACTACTACTACCACCACCACCACCACTATTGGGAATAAATTTGAATAAGGAACAAAAAAACTTTCCTTCCCAGACAGGATTCGAACCACGAAACTCTTAGTTACCAGTCTATCGTGCTCTGGAGTGAAGAAGGCTCTGAAATCAGCTACAAGGGTCGGTCCGGTTTTTTTTTTTTTTTCCACTACTGTACATAAGCTTAATAGTGTAAATAATGTTGGATCAATATAGGCCTACATTCTTTATTAAAATGTAAATAATAAAAATAGCGTGTTCTAGTGTACAAAGTGCAAATGATTTGAATCGTAAATATTAGTGTAATTATTAGAGTGGTCCTTGTCTTGATCTGCCTTACTTGACGCAACAAGAGTCGCGTGAGTCGCCAATAAAGTACTTCGCTTGTTAAATGCACGTGTTACGTCTGCTTAAAAACTACAATAATATTGTTAATCTTGTAGGCTCCTCGGACAGAATATGGGGTCTATACTCATAACATGTACGAAAAATATTGGAATGCAAGACAGCTGATGGCTTCAATGCGAATGGATTACAGCAGCAACCTATAACAGGCGTCTCAAGGCCAACGCATAAAAGTTTTTACAGAGAGTAAGTGTAGATAGCGTAGTCAGCTGAAGAGATAAGCGCAATACCCGAAGATAGCCGATTGTTGATTGATGTTACAAGCATGAGCGAGCTAAGTGTAACTGTCGCGGGAGAAATGCCACAAAGCTGCACTTTTGAGTGGTACTTCACAATAGACGGTTGTTTTCGGAAGGAATTTCTTAAGTAGTTTGAAATAATAATAATAATAATAATAATAATAATAATAATAATAATACTAAATTTATTTTCTAATTATATATCAATAAGTAAAAAGAAGACATCTGAAGTATGAAGAACTATACGTGTTACGTAATTATTTAAGCACAAGGAACTGGCCACCCTACCCCATTATTACCTGGCCTAGTTGCCTCATAAGTGGCGCCTCGTTGGTATCACTTGTGAGATTCACACGTGTCTTCGGACAGTTGACTAAACAACAACAATAATTCATTTTTAGGAAATGATTTTTGGTATATTTCTTTTCTTTTAAGTTTATATTATATTTAATAAAATAAAATTCATTTAAATAATAATAATAAAATTACAATTATTAAACTTGTTGGTTGTTAAAGTATGTATTCTTATGATATGTCTATATTAATATATTCATTACAATAATAGTTAAATAATATGTTTCGTAATGTTTTCAATAATTAACAATAACCAAAACATCTTAGAAATTCACAAATATTTATTTTAAATTAGAAATATTCAAATCTTAAATATGGCTTCAAATTATTTTCTCAAGTCCTTCAGTACTTCATTATATTTGTTACACTGGTCTTGATTCAAATTAGGTAACAATAAATTTTAGATTAATAAAGCGGTAACAGTTACCCACTGAAACTTGCGACTTTCACAATTTCACTTTTCCTATAAAAGCTTTTATTTCTTCATACATTTGCGGTAATAAGGACATTCTTTCCTCGGAGATAGACACAACATCGTAGCGGTTGCAGATGTTTAATCAAACATCGCGGTCAATGACGTCATCCAGAGATACACGAGCTGGTCCCGCATCTTGTTCCACTCTTACATTAAAAAAGAGAAAGAGGAGGAAGTGCTCCGAGAGGGCCCTATTGAGACGTCTGCTATAGCAGATTGTGGCTTTGATAATAAACATTGTTAATTGAAGCATTTAATTCCGTTCACTGGTACTTTCAGGTATACTCTACGGTGCTTCATACCAAAATCTCAAATATTCTAACATACGCAGCCCTAAATTCGTAAGATGTATATTGACTGAAATAGCTCGTCTGTTAGTGAATGCAATGTATTGTAAAATCCTCGCACAACTCGTTCACATATTGTTTGCAATGATATTGGAGCAGTAATGAAACACACTCTGTACAGATTTACAAACGTGGCTGTATTCTAACATTCCAACCATATTACATGTTTACGTTCGCAATCAAATAAACATAATCATGCGTATCCAATAACGATATCTGAAAGGTATACGTACTCATTTACATTGTTTATGGGCTGTGTGATCCCAAACAAAAATATGACTGAAATTTCGAAAACCACTTTAGGTTTTCCTGTGGCCGCCATACGGATTGATATTCATTCAGATATAGATTACTGTAGTGGCGTTCCATAAACAACAGAAAATTAATGCCCCAATGAAAGCTCTCGTATAAATTGTTAGTAGGTAGTTGAATATGTTTATGAAACCAATAAGAGAGAAGTAACTGGTAACGTATAAAATATTATGTTCTTCAGAGCATTAAAAGGATTCAGGATTTATCATTCTACTTTTTTATTCTACACGTCTATTCGCGTTCACTTTCTTTCATCAACGGGTTTTTCTGGTATAGACATCCATGATGGGATGAAATACTGTAAACGAGGTCTATGGTTGTTGTTGTTTAGTCATCTTTCCGAAGACAGGTTTGAACCTCATAAGTGACACCAATAAAGCATCACTCATGAGGTAACCAGGAGCCACCAGCGTAGCTCAGTCGGCTAAGGTGCTTGCCTGCCGATCTGGACTTGCGCTCGGGCGCGGGTTCGATTCTCGGTTGGGCTGATTACCTGATTGGATTTTCCGAGGTTTTCCTTAACCGTCAGACTAATGTCAAGAAATCTATGGCGAATCCTAGGCCTCGTTATCATCACTCCCATCGACACTAAATAACCTAGCATATGATACAGATGGTTGACAATGGATGTGCATCGAATACCAAACATACTGTAAAAATGTTACTGAATCTGAAGTACGAGCTCACGAACTATTCGAAATTTCTGACGTTGGCATTCGTATTGATAAATAATAAACAGTAGTAATACATACAACCCTCTTTAAAATAATTGACTTCGGTTGAGCTTAAATCCTTGAATTTCGGGATAATGAGAAGCCTGGTAAACACTATACAATCTAAGATAAAAGTGCGGCATGAATAGGGATCGGATTTCTAGTGCTAAAAAGAGGAATTTAGAACTTTATAAAATCTAATTTAGGACATTTAAGAGTTCTTATAAAATTAACCATTAATAATTTAATTTAAATGAATAGTACATTCTAGGTGAAATTTATGTACAAAGATAATTTATAGGCATTAATAGAAGTTTATGGTTCATTAGTCATTTTAGGTCCTATAGAATTTTAATAGGGGGTTCCTATGTAGATGAAAGATAGATGCAGTACGAATATTTAGTCCTGACAGTCGCCGACAAAGTGCGCCTGTGTCGGCGAGTACATTAAGTTACACCAAGGGGTGTTCGAGTTAGTCAATCGCTTGCATTCAGAGCGATCGGATGTCACACGTGCTGTAGAGCGGTATGTTTCAAATACAGTTAAGGTAGGCCTATATGTACACCCACAAAACGCAAAAAATGATGAAAAATAAAAATTTTCAAAATATAACTATTTTAATAGAGAATTTTCTCCTTTTTAATTTGATATAAGAATTTTCGATTTATGGCTTGTGGTTTTTCAGATAAGTCACATTTTCCAAAATGCTGCGTAATCAGCCACGGTCACTTACTTTTGGAGTGCATTACTTTTGAGTGATCTTCGTAGCAGTCAATCCCCTCGTCCAGCATTGCTTGTAAAATAAACTTCTTTCTAGTCCCGAAATAGATGCATAGATATCTGGGCATGATCATTAGATTGAAAAAACGTTTTTACATAATTAAGTAATTTATAATCTTTTACTGTTAGTCATAAAACTGTAAATTTGTGTGTCAATGATGTTGTACGTCATTTGAATAAGAGTCCAAAAGTAGAAATTACAATTCTGAGGAGGATGGGCATAAACCCTGGGACAAACACCATCGCAGGATTTGTTGCATCAATGGAAATAGGGACAAAAATGCCAAAAAAAAAAAAACATTCAACATCTGAAGTTAAAACAAGGCGGAGGTATTTGAGAGGCAGAAAGAAACTGAAACTGGACCGACATGAAGCAGGTTAAGGGGTGACATATGATGATGGAGTCTTCTAGGCTCTGAAAGTTTGTGGCTCATTTCCTGTAAATAGTAATTTTCGAATATTTAAGTATTTCAAATATGATATCTCAGTCAAAAATGGTGATACCAAGAAGATATTGATGTCATTTTGAAGTTTGAAATGTCCCCCAGTGCCTGACAATGAGTAAAATAACATTAATATAATTAATAATATCTATGGATTTTTACATGATTTATGCAACATAAAATATTTTTCAATGTTACATATATGGTAATATTTAATTAATGTAAATAAAAAAAATATCTCTATGTCAGGCACTAAAGAATACTTTTAGCTATAAAACAGTGAAGAAACTGTGGCTCTATCTTAAAAACTGCATGAGCTATCATGTTTCAAGTTGCATGTCAAAATTATAAACAAAACAACTTTTAAAAACAATTTAGACATAATTTAAAGGGATCAGTTCACTTCATTCTCTTTCTGGTACCATTCTCAATTGTGTAAAAATTTTACAGAGCCAAATTATACAAAACAAAGGTTTTTGTATGTAAAGGTGTACATATACCTTAAGCCAGAGTCTAGTATGTAAAGTCACGAAGCTTGAGATGTTTAGGGTACTAGGAACAATAGACTGTGCCGGTACTATTTCGCATTGTCTGTAATGAGGCGATAGTAGCGATCCTAGTGGTTAGCAAATATGAATGCATATTTCCTACGTATTTAGCTTCTGGACTGTATATACTAGACTGTGGTTAAGCTGTACTGCATTTCGTTACTAATCGCTCGCCCTATCTCTACTCCGGAACTCTCCCCTCTACTCCTATTACTTCCCCTCTTTCGCGTCGGCGAGCTGTCAAGACTAAATAATCGGTCTGTATATCTTAACTTTTCTATTTTTTTAGTAGGTTATTTTACGACGCTTTATCAACAGCTTTGATTATTTAGCGTCTGAATAAGATGAAGGTGATAATGCCGGTGAAATGAGCCCGGGGCCCAACACCTAAAGTTATCCAGCACGTGTATATCTTAACAACATACGTCTGGGAAGTAGCAAAGATAATAGATACTGAACTAAAATCCGTTCCCAAGTAATAATTTTAGACTATAATTAAGCTGTGACGTATATTTTATAATATTATAACATGATGAATATATATAATTGATTGAAAACTGTCCACAATAATGGTGAACATTTGCACAAATTATTTTCTTAAATTAAAGGAACCACTGAATTATAGTGCCAAGAAAAATATTGCGCAAATTCCTGTGGAGTAACGGCTAGCGCGTCTGACCTCGAAACCAGGTGGCCCGGGTTCGATTCCCGGTCGGGGCAAGTTACCTGGTTGAGGCTTTTCCCAGGGTTGTCCCTCAACCCAATATGAGCAAATGCTGGGTAACTTTCGGTGCTGGACCCCGGACTCATTTCACCGACATTATCACCTTCATCTCATTCAGACGCTAAATAACCTAAGATGTTGATAAAATGTCGTAAAATAACCTACTAAAAATACTGTGCAAAATAAGGACTCTAAAATGTGAAGTCTTCATAGTTCGTTCTGCTACAACGAAAGAGATCTGGATAAGGAAAACGAGGGAGAAAGAAATGAGCTTCGTGAGATGTGATGTAATTATGACGTAACACAATTGCCGCCCACACAGTCTGGATCATAAAATGAGAGACCGGAGGTGAATAGCGAGTATTGCAGTTTGAAATCCAATTACGTAGTTACTTCGTTACCTTTCATCGGATTTGGCGTTTTCTAACCACCGAAGACACTTATATGGCATTTTAGAGAAAATATGAAAGTATCTTTTCTGTAATTTCAGACGTTCTTCTAGCTAGAGAGATTTCAGGAACAATTCTGGATTTTACTACGAAGAGTTGATGAAATTTGATACTCTGGTAGGAATGAATTTTGTTTTAAACATCCTGAAACAATTCGAATTTAATTATATTCTGCAAGTGTTATATTCGAATGAATAAATAAGAGAATTGTTTTAAGTAATGAGCTAATATTTCGCTGTTGGAATTAAGAAATGTTCTGTATCGTACCCACCCTATGAAACTCAACATTACCATTAGCGTGGCCTGGCTTGGTTTTTCGGTGGCAAGATTCCGGGTCCTTGTGCTTAAACTTTCTTTGGCCATGTCGCCATTTACACAGACATACTGTGTTCCGAATTCCTTTACCCACTTCTGTACTTTCGTACTTGTTTTAGATACCTTTACTTCAACTAGTAAAGCATAATATAATATTCATTGCAAAACTGAACTATAACTGTACTTATATATTACGATGTACAGAAGTATTGTCGGACCATCGGATCTGTGCCCCTTCAGCGCTGTCGTCGTTCTTGGAAAAGTTAACGCCTGTACTCACTCCATTCCACCCGCTTTCCTCGCACTACGTTAAACAGCAGGCCACGAACCTTGCCGAATAGGGATGGTGCCAAAATTCCTTCAAACGGTGTCATAAATAACTGGTCCTCCATGCTACAATATTTCTTTCAGTCAAAATACATCTTGTATTTCTACATTTTTTAAACCTAAATCCCATGTCTCGAATCACTTTCCATAGTTTTTCTCTCCAACCTTGGAAATTATTACTTTTCAGTAATTTATTCAATGTTGGAACTTTTCTGAACGGCATAAAGTTCTTGTATCTTTCTTATTAAAATACATCGGTTCATATCATCTACAATAATTAAAAGTTCCTTTGGTCTGTTCTTCTCTGGTGATTCTAGCTTTTCATCTCCTGCACAGACTCCCTCTCTCCTGATTTTCTTTATTAGGAGTTATGACCTGTCTATATAAATTACATAAAATGTTGTATTATTAGTATTAGTCAAGTAAATAATTTAAATACATAATCAATTGAAATAAAATAAGTCTCACCTGTGATGTCACTCTTTTCGTTGCCTGATTTATAGGAAACAGATATTGACCTGTTTGTTTCTCTTCATCGCAAAATGCTATTACGTACTTAATAATATTTCTTTCGCCACTCCGTGCTACAATATACATGTTGAGTTGACAACACTGGACTGCAAGAGCAAATATTGTAAACTGTCCCGCAAGAAGTCCAAAATTGTGAGTAGTGGGGGACAGAAAGGGAGAGGGATAGAAAAGAGAGAGATAGGAATGCAGGGAGAGAAATGAATTACCGAGGCTGAGAAGGAATTAGAGTTCAGTTCGCATATGTTACGGGGGCACAGATCCGATGGTCCGACTATACGTATGATATTTCAGTTCAGAAATTCTGCGTCATCATGTGATGATGGAAGAGGATTCGATCCCACATCGGGATAGGAGTCCGGTGTGGCTTAGTGGATAGAGCGTCAGCACGTAGAGCTGAAAACCCGGTTCAAATCCCGGTGCTGGAGAGAATTTTTCTCTGTTCCACTTTTCCATCATCTTATAACTGTACTTGTTTAGGAGTAAGAACCTGTTGTAGGGCGCATTATTTGTTGTGATTGTGAGCTGAATATGTACTGATGGGCACGTGTTGTATCGTATACCCCATGCATACTTATACTCATTCCAAAGTTGTGAGACTAAGAAAACGGACTCCCTTAAGCTATAGGGTCCGTGTTATACCTACGCCAAGCAGAGGGGAAGGCAATTCCTACAAAAGAGATGATGTCATCTTGATCTATTGAGTATATCAAATTTTTGCTCTTATCTTGTTAAAAAAAAATTATAATTTATTCAATGACGCTCGCAACTGCAGAGGTTATATCAGCGTTGCCGATGTGCCGGAATTTTGTCCTGTAGAAGTTATTTTACATTCCAGGAAAATCTACTGACATGAGCCTGTCGCATTTAAGCACAGTTAAATGCCACTCCCCTTTTCTAACAAACGACGTAATGACCTAGTTCAGAATCTATAAAATTACCTGTTCCATGTGCGAGATCACTCATGTAGTCGCAATGCGGAAGGACAGGGAACCTTCCAATTTTCAGATTCAGAATTCACAGCGTCTCTTCTGACGGTCTTCACCTACCTCGTCATCGAACAACAGACGACAGAGTCTTCTCGATACCTCCTGCACTGCGAAATACACAGTTCATTTCAATGTGCAGATTTACACCAGCCATTTCTTCCTCGTCCAGTCCCGTGATCACTTTGATCACACTTCCGTCCCCTCGCGTATGTGGTACCTAAGAGGTTACGTTCATTTTCGGTTTTCTCCTTCAAAATTTTCTAGAGCTCCTTCAGTGGAGCAGCGTAACCCGGAGTGAGACTAGTGGCCAACAGGGTTGGAGCTCACATATTTAGTTTCTTACAGCCCCGAACCCCTTGCAAAGATGCGTTTTGCGTACCTTTTAAATTTGTCCTCTCAATTCTCCTCTTTCAATTCATCGACCTAGGCCGGGATCGAACCCGCAACCTCGAGCACAGAAGGCCAGCGCTCTACCGAGTACTGTACCGAGGCCGACTCTTACCTTGTCAGCAGTATATTTCCCACACAGTCAGATAGACCGACCCGAACGACTATAGACCAATCAGTATCCTGCCAGCCAAATCAAAAGCACTGGAAAGAATCGTACACAGACAAATTACTAACTACATGAACGAACACAAACTATTCGACAAGTATCAGTCAGGTTTCAGAGCTGGACACAACACAAGCACTGCTCTACTTAAAGTGACCGAAGACATTCGTGAAGCAATCGACTCTAATAAAGTAACAATACTAACACTTCTTGACCTTAGCAAAGCTTTCAACTCTGTAAATTTCGACCTGCTCACCCATAAATTGAGAAATCTGCATTTGTCAGAGACTGCTGTGAGTTGGTTCGAATCCTACTTACGGGAAAGACAACAATGTGTTGTATCCGGGAATCGAAGCTCTTCCTGGCTTAACATAACATCAGGTATACCACAGGGTTCGGTACTCGGACCATTGTTGTTCACAATATATGTCAGTGATATTACATCTCATGTAAGGCATTGTAAATATCACTTGTATGCTGACGACCTTCAATGCTACATCTCTTCCCGCTTAGATCGAATAAATGACGCTATAGATAAATTGAACGAAGACATTGACTCGATTGTGACATGGACAAAGAAATTCCATCTTAATATCAATCCTGGAAAGACACAAGCAATCATATTAGGACACAAACGGCAAACCGACGCTGTAAAGCACCTCGACATTTCCCCCGTTAAAGTAAGTACAGTGCATATCCCTTTCTGTTCTTCGGTAAAAAATCTTGGCATTCACATGGATAATAATCTCAACTGGGACATGCAAATCACAGAAACCTGCAGAAAAGTATATTCTATTATTCATGTGCTAAAAAGGATAAATGTTCATCTTCCCTCTTGCTTAAAAAAGTCCCTTGTGCAGACCCTTGTATTTCCCTATTTTGACTATGCTGACATTTTACTGACTGACCTTTGCAGCGACAACAAAATGAAACTTCAACGTGCTCATAATTTGTGTGTACGTTTTGTAAGCAATGTTCGTAAATATGATCATATTACCCCATCCCTGGAAGCAATAGGTTGGCTTAAACTAGATAAGAAAAGAAATTTACATTCACTTCTCTTTCTCTTCGAAATCTTGAACTCTTCTATTCCTTCGTACCTGTCGTCTCGCTTCACTTACCTTTCTTCCCACCACAATCTGAACACACGCTCTCGCCATGAAACAATACTAACAATACCATCCCATCGCACCTCTTCATACTCATCCTCTTTCACAATAGCCCTGCCAAGACTCTGGAACTCGCTACCTGCTAGCATCAGGGACTGTCGAAATAAAATTCAATTCAAACGCAAACTTACTAGGCACTTGGTCAGTAATTGAGACTCGTTCAGACATGGTTTCTTGTAAATAGTTCTTTTAATCTACCACAAAATATCTCAATATCCGGTAATTTCATCACTATAGAATTTTGTTATTGTAGGTTTAATTTGTAATTTAGTAAATACAAAAATATTCTTTGTTCTTAACTTCTATGATAAAATGTCTAGCTTTCATTAATCAGGTATTCTTGTCGTACTTTAATTTTTATTGTAATTGTAATTGTAAATTTAATATTAATTGTAATATTATTGTTCATGTTATAGTTGTAATCCCCTGGTAGAGGGGCAGAGAAGGCCTGACGGCCTTATCTCTACCAGGTTAAATAAATAAATCTAATCTTATCTAATCTAATCTAATCTAATCTAATAGACTAGTAATAAATTTAAAACTTCATGATGACTGACTTGTTTAATCATTCTTTTATATTATTATTATTATTATTATTATTATTATTATTATTATTATTATTATTATTATTTGCGTGGCAATGAAATTATTGTACCGAAACAATTACTTTTACTTTATTTTTTATTATTATTCTGTGATCCTGACTGTGATTTATGTAAAGAGAATAGTAATAACAAATTTCAGTGATCGACTTTATTGTACTTCACTCTGAGACGTTCATTCTTTGACACGGATAGAGGGATGAGTTTTCCAGACATGCCGTTGCGCGCCTTCTGTACTGGCTTATATATAATCTGGAGGTAAACCTCGCTCTAATCGCCAAAGAGATTATAGTTGGAAAGGCTACTGATGCAAACTTCATGTAATTGGCTTCTTAACAGGTGTCTCTAACTTGTCATGTCTGGTTTGCTTCAAAGTATCATCCGTTTATTGAACTTTATGAACGACATTCTGTTATGAAGTTCACTAGATACAGGCTTTAGTACCAGGTAGATGTGTCAAATATTATTAATATTTGTAGAATTGTTAAAAATCATTTTCAGGAAAAGTTATGACGAGTATTTCGTTTATATGACGTCATTCCATTTTCGACCAATGAAGTGTAATGAAATTTTGAATTTCAACTGATCACAATTAAACATCGCGATAATTTTTGCAGCTAGATTTATCGCTATCAATTTATCGCATGGTCGTTCTTTTGTTTAGTCGGTGTCGCCAACTGTTTCCCTGTAAATTGATGAGCATGAATCCATCAAGATGCATATAGTACAAACCCTAGTAATGCCGCACTTCGATTATTGTGACGTTTTGTTAAGTGATCTAAGTTCTGAACTGTCAGTCAAGTTACAGCGAGCTCAGAATATGTGCATCAGATACGTGTGCAACATCGACGATATGATCACATATCACCGTCCTTCGCAAGTCTCTCGTGGCTCCGACTTAAATAACGCAGAACTTTACACTCTTTGTCTTTACTCTTTTGAATTCTGCACACCTCAACACCAAATTACCTTTCGTCTCGTTTCTCTTATCTATACTGTAACCACGACGTAAATACCAGATCACTTATCTGTGGCACGCTAAATATACCTCTTCATAGAACATCTTGATATTCCTCATCTTTTACAATATCCACCTCGCGTCAATGGAATTCCTTGTCACAAAGTATTAGGGGCTGCAAGACAACAAACACCTTTAAGAACAGCTTAAAACATAACCTTATTAGCATTTCACTCCAATCATACTGATTTAAAATATTACAGACTACACTGTTGCTTTTTTTCTTTAGACATAATCCTGATTGTGCTGCATTTTCAAAATTGTCTCATAATAATCTCTTTCTATTATCTAATATAATTTGAAATATATTAACATTCTATGTATTTTAGTTTAATTCTGCTACACAGTTTATTTCAGTGTTTAATTAATAGTTCATAGTATTTTGTTGTTTAATTCGTAAATGACTCTTGTATACAAGTAACTCTCATCTAAATCAAATTGTTGAATTCTTTGTAAGTTCATGCATATGTATATACACTTTTTGCCAGCTAAAATAAATCATTATTATTATTATTATTATTATTATTATTATTATTATTATTATTATTATTATTATTATTATTATTATTATTATTATTATTATAGACGGTTAAGCTGTTCTTTCAAGTTTATACATTCAAGCAATGAATGTAAGATTGATTGCTAATATTAATTAATATATTTAAACAGTGAAGACGATGTTCAAAACGGTGCACCTTGTAGACACAAAATCTTCATGCATCTTAATTGAACGTACGTTTTAAACTTGATCATTTCAATATTCTTCCCAGATTGCATGCATACACGCATGGAAAATTGAACTATGTAGATGCAGCTTCAGTATTGCTACACACTACAGCGAGAATGAGTTTGTCGATCTAGGGAAAATGCTTCCCTGTAACACGGAGTAACGGTCGAAATAAGGCACAGCTGACATATGGTCCCGCGCCCACAGGTAAGTAATCCAATTTTAACCTATAAAATCTATATTACATGAATGAAATTAAACAATTAATAGTCAGATGTTCAAATTTATGTAACATCAGCGAATATCAAACCCAAAGACCTATACAAGGTCTTTGATCAAACTGCCTTCCGTATGGCGTAATAAAATACGTGTTTTAATTATCTATACAGAGATGGCTTCACTGTTTAGCAACATGTCTCGCTGGAGTGTGAATACATAAGCATACCTATATAGCTGTTTCCACACAACATCACATAGTTCTTATTTCTCGGTGTAGTGTGTAATGTAAAGACGAAGTAGTAAATAAAGTGTGAAATTCTACATTCACGTCTTCATCGACTAATTCCATGTCCATTGTAGGCTATCTGAAAAAAAAATACACTACTTCAGATTTGACAACTGCGTTTTCAACAATTCTTCATTTAAATTAATCAGGTTATTTGTAATTATATTATAAAATGTTTAAATTATATTATGATGTCAGCAGATAATGAAAACGTATTTCTGCTATAATAATAAGAAAAAAGTGCAGTACATGTAGTTAACATTGTTAAACCTGTATTTCGCTTTTCGCAATTGGCATTACTGAATAATATCCAATTTCTTTATTGTAGTAATCGATATTCAATCTATCTCAACTTTACAATGTCTGAATAGGTTAAGTATTCGTAAATATACAATTATTAACAATTTGTTAGCAAATATTAGGGATATATTATTTTTATTTTTATTTTATTCACGAAATAGTCCTAATAAATACAGATAAACGTACTTAAATAAATAAACTTTAAAATAGTTCCACTAGTCCTTAATAGGTGACCCAATTATTGAGACGGATAAAAAAGTGTTTCATAAATGGTGATGTGGATTAAGTGTAAAATGAATTCTCACAATTATTGAGAGCTCCATCGTTTTCCCGCTAAATCTAGTGCATTTTACAATCATTAGACAGTGATAAAATTTTGATTTATATAATGCGGTTATATTTATGTATTATTGGCGATACTGGCTGAACTTCGTCATCTATTCATAGAAGTAATAACTAAAGAGGCCACACTTACACCTACAATTATCAATCACTTTCGATTAGTTGGGGTCATTTATCTGTGAACGCCACTATACTGCAGGAAGGATTCGGTGAATAGAAATATCCATAACGGCATCGGGAATCGAACCCGCAACGTAACCTTTCGGTTTTCAGATAAACGTTTTAAATGCAGCGCAACAGATGTCCCTGGATTTCAGATTAGATCGGATACGAAATTAAAGAATAAAATTCTCATTTTATTTTCCTGATATTTAGCGGAATTAGCACAAGTATTCTATTGTCCGTACCTCATCTATTCACCCCTTTAAGTTGAGTCGCTCCCAAAACTAGAGATTGGAATAAATCATGGAAATTACAATATGTTATTACTCACCAGATGATAGGGAACACACTGTACTCGATAGATAGTCACAGATACAATCTGATTTGGTGTTAGAAAACATATACCAATGAACGAAATTTTACTTTTGGTACTAAAAATTATTTTGTCCCCAAAACTCACATTTTGCAATAAATCAAACTGAAACTACGACCAATAATATATGTGTATTAACAAAAGCCGCCCTAAATAAGGGTTCGATAGATCGGCCTACTAATCAGTTCATAAAGAGTAATCATTAAAAAAAATTGTGTGACAATTTGAAAAAAAAAATCAAGATAAATGATACGAAAACATAGGGAATCATTTACAATATAAGTTTCTTCGGTACAGATGATTACTTACATAAAATTGTTTTAGTCACACGTTAAAAAGTGTTAAAAATTTTTTAAAAAGGTTATATACCTTGGACAGACGGCCCGTTTCGAGGCGATGTTACGTCTTCATCAGTGTCTCCTGAGTAGTTCAGGAGACTTTGATGAAGACGCAACATCGCGTCGAAACGGGCCATCTGTCCAAGGTATATAACCTTTTTTTAAAAAATGTTAACACTTTTTAACGTGTGACTAAACAATTTTATGTTTTTGACAAAGTGTTAACGTGAACTACAGTGCGTTCGCTTCCCCCTGCGGCCGGGCGATGAAAATCAAGCACGCGGAGCAGCAATAATATAGCCTACCAACGCGCTGCCAGCAGTGCTTGAGAATCACTCAACAGCTATCTAACATTTTGCAGTCAGCTGACCTAATTGCGTTCTGTTTCAACAGTCAGTTTTCTTTACTGAAGCGCTTAAAAAAAACGCCTCAAGCCCACGCGTGTAGAAGAACTTCAGCGTGTGAATGGAAATTTTATCAGAAGACGTCAAGAATGCATCAACGCAGATGGACACCACATCTTTTTGTAACAAGGTTAGTACTCAAGTGATAACAATAAATGAGTAGGAAAAGCTTGAGGATTGATACACGTTGCTAACTAATGCTCCGCGCTTGCTGGCCGGCAGCAGGGGGAAGCGAACGCCCTGTAGAATCAATGAAATGATTATTAATTATAGCTCTACAATCTACTTCAATTTGAGTTCTCTAGTCAGCAGTAAAAATTAAAAAACAAAAAATGTTCAAAGGTAGACTATGCTGAAGGTACAACAGTCTACCCTATTTTATATTGTGAAATCTATAATGGTTCGATTCTAGACAGTCTTATTACTAAAAGATCTACTGAGCGACAAGAGTAAACTTCTGAAATGTGCGGTCGTTGGGATGAAAAGGTTTTAGAATATGGGTAAGAGATACGCACGACTAAAGTATCGTATTAAATTCCAGTTAAAGGAGATCAAGAGTGTTCGTTTGAAATGGATTATTGTTAGTACAGGCTAAACCGTATATCAAGAGTATTTTGAAGATCGGATCACGAGTGGCGCAGCAAAGTACGTTTAACGATAAAAGAAACTCTTATTCCGTTTGTCGATAATGTATCACGGCTTCTCTGTACGAAGATTTTGCAATTTTACTAAGGAAAAAATATGGAATAAGAAGATTAAGTACTAAGGGATGTACGAAAATTCAAAGAATAAGCTCTAATCTAGACTATTGTACACAATTCCTGAGTTTTATGTGTAAGTGCATTATTCTTCTCTGAGCCATTATCACATTCATTATTCAATACTTGCAATTAAAATTAGTTAGAAGTGTCGTGCAATGAAGTAATTGTTCCGCGGTTGAAAACTGATATGCATATATAGCACGTCCGCTCAAAAGAGAGCCACTTGCACCTACCTTGAGCGGGAGGCGTCAGGTGTTTCAGTCTGGAAGCACGCGGCTGATTGTTGGTAAGCCAGCGCTGTTGACAGATCTAAGTCGGTGCTCCGAGAAGAAGTTCATATAGTAGGCCTATTCGGTTTCAGACGAGCCCGCAAATATAATGCAGTTAGCTCAGAACAAGGCAGAGGACAGTAAATGTATATTGTGGCTTTTGTGTTCCATGCATTATGATTGTATTTATAATGTGGCGTTTTTTGGAAAACGGATAATAACAATAGTCGTACACGTAAATCCACACAATCGCCATTAGAACGCGGTAAGATTGTACAAGAGCAAACAGTGTTAATTATTATTAGTATTTACACTTATTTTAAAGACGATGCTGGTAAGTGCCGAACACCATTGAAAAATACCAGTGCCGCTACAGAAGTGACTCGCGCAACAAAAAAAGTAGCCGTCATAGAAAAAGATATATGTAAAATACGGCCATGTTGTACTATGACTGCCCCCCCCCTTACCATTGTTGTCTCAATGCCATAGAATTCGTTTGTTCGGAACAGAAGAGAAATCTCCGATCAGAAAATGCATTGGGAAATAAATCTGTTCAAGAAGTATGTGCTTAATAGCAAATGTGATGGATGACATTAATAATAAAAAGCATTAGGTAAAGTATATCGAACATGTAAAGACAAAAGAAAGTGATTGTCTCTCCTTAGAAGCTAGCTTGGAATCTTGTGTAATTGATTTAAATACTGACTCAACGGACTCTGAATAGAAGGCTGTTCGCGTTTTAGTTCTGTATTATAAGACGCACACGAAGGTTCACTTTAGTCTTCACAAGGGAGAGATGGCAACGCAGCGTTGTTTACATGGAACCTGGTCGGAGTCGCGTGCCTACTTGCTCCCTGCGGTGTGTCCAATCGCACGTTCCAAGTGGCTCTCATTTGAGCGGACATACTATAATCTGGTACCCGTTTCGTTTACTTACATTTGTGCTCTTCTATCTTACAAAATGAAACAATTCTTACTAAATAATTGAAGGATGAGAACGAGATATTCAAAGCCACACTTTTAACAAAACTGTTTTTAGTACGAATTAATTTCTTACACATATGGAGAAGCAAGTAGTAAAATTATATGAAAATTAGTCAACTTGAGTAAATATACTTCCAAAGAAGTTGTCATACAGCACCTACTGTCCGCATTTCACGAGAAGATCAGAGCAAGGAATGCGAGTTTTTTCTCCCGCTCTTAAGGTACGGTCACACGTCGCTACTTTTCCTGCGCAACTTTTGTACTGCAGCTGCAAAAGTTGCGTGTTGTGTTCACACGTAAGCCAAAAGTAGCGCGCTGCACGCTACTTTTCGAGCTGCGTAACCCGAGCGCTGCAAAAGTTGCAATTGGAGGTTGCGAGTCTGTTCACATACAAGGCGCTACTTTTGCAGCCGCAGTCATGCTGCAGGTTTCCATCTCCGTGTTGACTTCTAAATATACATTTTGTGGTCATGTTCGCATTTTTAAGAAATTCATGCGAAAGCTTCACTATATGAAGGGTACACGGGAAAAACGAACAATGTCACTTTTCCATTAAAGGTGAGACAGTGACCTATTTCAGTATATTACTGTAAGATTTATTGATGTTTCTACTTGAAATGAAGGAAATGATGAGTGTATCCGTGGTTTCAATTCTCCTCTAACACTTTTGGTAAAAATAACACTAAAGTTTGTAGTAATACAGTGAATTAGATAATCACATCACCCTTAACAGCATTGTGACATTGTTCGTTTTTCCCGTTTACCCTTCATATATTATTCGCTTTTCTGTCCTAACTATTATTCAAAAATTGGCATTATTTTTATTATAAAGCTTCTAAAAACGCTTATATACTTAAATGATAACCAACAGCATATTCACGTAATCAATGTTGGCAACCCTCCTGTTTGAAACTACGCTGCGGAAAATTAAAAAAATGAATTATATCATCAGCAAATATGCTTATACTATGTTGTGCGTTTAATAACTGTTACAAATAATTTATTTTCATCACATCTAACATTGAAATATATCCAAACAATTAAAGTATCATTGGCACATTAGGGTGGCAATACTGGTTGCAACCGCAGCAAAAGTTTCAACAAAACCGATATCAAAAATGTTGCGGCTGCAACCCTGAGACCCCTGTTCACACGTCGCTACTTCTAAGCTGCGCGCAGCATGAAAAAGTAGCGGGCAGCAGGTTCGGCAGCCGCTACTTTTCGGGTTGCACCGATGTTCACACGTCGCAGTACGAGAGTTGCGCAGTTTTTTGTGTTGCAGCACTGCAAAAGTAGCGACGTGTGACCGCACCTTTATAATCTACCCCCAACACGGAAGCGACCGGCCATTGACTGAGTCTTGTTTGTCCCTGCCGGCCAATGACATCACCCCATCCACCTGCTCCTTCAAGAACGTTGAGTTACTGGCTTACTCTCTCCTCTTACCCCGCAAAGCCCATACTCCCCTCGCAGGGATCCTCTCGTGAAATGTGGACATTAATAGCATTGGACTCTAAAACGTCAATAGCTTATTACTGTGATGAACCGAAGTAGCCCATATATGAAATTTCCGTGCAGGACTTTTACAGTATCATATGATGAAGGGTGGATGGAGCCACTATAGGGAAACTAAGAGGTCGAACTTAAACTGAGAGGATTCAATTCGGCATCGGAACTGGAATCCGGTGTGGCTTAGTGGATAAAGCGTCAGGACGTAGAGCTGAAAACCCGGGTTCGAGTCCCGGTGCCGTAGAGAATTTTTCTCCGCTCCACCCATTCTTTATCATATGGTAATGCAGAATTCCTGCACGGAAATATATGTTACTTTGTACATCATTTTTATTTTAGTAGGTTATTTTACGACGCTTTATCAACAGCTTAGGTTATTTAGCGTCTGAATGAGATGAAGGTGGTAATGCCGGTGAAATGAGTCCGGGGTCCAGCACCGAAAGTTACCCAGCATTTGCTCATATTGGGCTGAGGGAAAACCCCGGAAAAAAACCTCAACCAGGTAACTTGCCCCACCGGGAATCGAACCCGGGCCACTTGGTTTTGCGGCTAGACGCGCTAACCGTTACTCCACAGGTGTGGACTTTTGTACATCATAATAATATGATATGCGTGAGTAATCACTTAGTGATTCAAGACGACGCTCATCAAGTCGGATCCCGGCCACTTAGAAATTCGTAATGAGTACACCTCTGTACGTAGTGGATTGGACATTGTGTCACTGTCACATATTCTTTGATACAATACATGAGTCCCGTCCACGCCAGTGGAGTAACGGTTAGCACGTCTAGCCGCGAAACCAGGTGGCCCGGGTTCGATTCCCGGTCGGGACAAGTTATCTGGTTGGGGCTTTTTCCGGGGTTTTCCCTCAACCCAATATGAGCAAATGCTGGGTAACTTACGGTGCTGGATCCCGGACTCATTTCACCGGCATTATCACCTTCATCTCATTCAGACGCTACATAACCAAAGCAGTTAATAAAGCGTCGTAAAATAACCTACTAAAATAAAATACATGAGTCCATTAAAGGAAAAACTGAGAGGTAGAACTTAAACTGAGAGGATTCGATCCGGCATCGGAACTGGAATCCGGTGTGGTTTAGTGGATAAAGCGTCAGCACGTAGAGCTGAAAACCCGGGTTCGAGTCTCGGTACCGGAGAGAATTTTTCTCTTTTCTATCCATCCTTCATCATATGATAACACAGAATTCCTGCGCGGAATATCACATGTACTTCGGTACATCATAATAATATTAAAATGTAAAGTTACGTATGATAGCTTCATAATAGAACGAAACTTCAGAAAGACACCGTCTCTATTTCCTGTAGGTATTATAAATGTGGTAAAAAATTTTTGCTGGGAAGTATCTACACGAAATCATGGAAGGGTTTATTAGGCCTTCTAATAGAAAACAACCTGCAGAGGATATTGCCAGAATAAAAATACATTCTGGCAATTAAAAAACTTGTAGATTCGGCGCCATGGAAATTGAAAAGTTAATAAAAGAGAAATTTTACCTTATGTAGAGCAGAATTCCTAATATTTGCATTTCTGAAACATATATTCATATTAATACGGAGGTGGGCTCTCTGCTTTCCTACTAACATGTATGTTTCACCTTCATATTCTTTATGAAAATGCTTAGAACTCATCCATCTGTTTTTAAATTTACATACGTATATACTAACAAGTCTGGGGTTATGGAAGCAGGGAGCTCTACTTCCAATCTCTCCTTTTGGTTCTCTATGACTTCTATAATAACCACTACAAGGCAGCGAAGCTCGCAGTAGCAACTCAGCTATGCTTCTGATGCATGTTTACTATTTAAACATAAATAAAAATGTATGTATAATCTGTATAATGTAAATGTGGAGCAAGAATATACCTTCGATTAATATTGTATGTTTTACAATGTTTTGTATAAATCTGGCCCTGACATATTTACAGATGCAATTCTCAATGTAGAATTTCCGAAAATTGGAAGGTCTACATATTCGATAAATTCGTAAACAGCTCCGATTGCATTCGCGAATGTAACTCGTATGACATAATTAAGAAGTGAAAAGAAAGATGGGAAGGAATGAGTTTCATCTACAGTGACCTAGGACAGATCATATTTGAAAATAAGCGTTCTAAAATAGAAGAACTATAGTGATATCACAGACTATAACTTACAGTGGCGGCTCGTGAGTTACTAAATTGAGGGTTGACAATGGTATATGAATAATAAAAGAGACTACTGTTTAAATGTTCTCCTTTAATTACATACCTTTAATTTCCAAGAACTGTAGACAAATATTTTCAAAATACTGGAAATGAAACTCATTTTGAAAAAGTCTGACAATAAATTTAAATATTACATATGAAGACTGCTATAGGTAAAACTCAAATTATTGTAGTAGAAATGAGTAAAAGCTTGTAAGTCTCCGAAAATATATTTTGTAAGTTATTTTCTTTGAGTAACTGCAAAAGACCGATTGCGCCACTCACATTTCCATAATCTATCGGTAGCATTGGTAAGGTGATCCCCAGCCAGGCGTAACTCAGTCGGCAAAGGCGCTTGTCTTCTGATCCGGAGCTATGCTCTGGCGTGATTTCTGGATGAAATCTTAATGTTTATTATGAATTTATTTTGTTTGAGGTTATAAAATCTTTTGTTTTAAACTAGGAATAGATACTCTATTATTTTAGATATAAATTATTTTTAAACCTGAGTAGTATTAGTTAAGGTCTTGAAACTTAAAGAATTTGGCTGTATTTTAGTATTTTTAGAGGAATCTGTTCCTTAATCGATAGTCCGCGTTGAACCTTGATTCCGGCTTGGACTGATTAACAGATTGGGAATTTTTCCGAGATTTTCCCTAAATGTAAGGCGAATATCTGGTAATCTATGGCGAATCCTCGGTCTAATCTCGCCAAGTACCATCTCTCTATCACCAATTCCATCGACGCTAAATAACCCAGGAGTTGATACAGCGTCGTTAAATAACCAACAAAAAATATGGTCCCTTAAAGAAGCATCTAACTCTGCCGAGAAGTTGAGGAGGACTTTAAAAACACCTGGATTGCTCGAATCTGCGAAAGTGCTAGTTCGAATGCACTGCATAATTTAATGCAGTCGACAATTTTATTTTAGAAAGCACATAACGATTTTCGAAATTTGTTCATTATGTACCGGTATCTTAATGTTCAGGAAATAAGCACTATTAAGCTGTGGGTGAATGTCCACTTTGCCTAAAATATAAAGATGTGACTGCGCGCTTTCATATTTATTATACAGGTTGTTAAGAAAAAAGTACCCAATATTTTAAGATGTGCTAGCATGCATCAAAACAAGAAAATAATGTCTAATAAACATGGGTCCTACAATACATACTTTCTGAGATTGTACACTTGTTCATAAGAAGTGTTCAATGTCACGTCCATTCATGGCAATGCATTCCTCTGCCCTTTGGCGTAAGGAATCACGCACTCTTTGAAATTTGTTGTTAATACGTTAATAAGAAAGTCCTGATAACGAGCGCCAGTTAATCTCTGTGTAGCATGTATGGCCACACATGCTGATTACGAAAATTCACAACACCATCTCTGCTGAACCCCTGCTCATATTCGCAACCAGACTTTTTTTCAGTATTCAATGCGATGTATCATTATTCCATGCCAGGGGTGTCAACTACGGTATGATTATCTGGTAGTTTGCTGTATTGTAGAACAGATAAATGCATAGACATGATTGGTCGTCACAATGAGCAAATCCTATGAACAAGTGTTCAGATCTCATGTTGATTAGATATTATTTTCTTGTTTTCATGCATACTATCACCTCCTAAAATATTGGATACTTTTTTAACACCCTGTATAAGTGCGTCAAATTACTGACACTAAACTTTACCTAATTACCTTCTTTCTCAGATAACAAGCATGGAAAACAGTACAAACGTTTGGTCGTCTCTCTCAAATTCTCTTTTAAAATCTCTGGTTTTTTATTTTATTACCTGCAGAATATTGAGCTGAGATGTTTGCCTACCGTTTTGTTTTAATTCTAACTTCTTATCCTATGATAAGTTAGAAAACAGCAGTTTGTCAATTCGCTAAATTTACTAGCCATCCTCGCAGGATGTGTCGGCACGAATGGCATGTGCACACACAGTAGCTTATATGGAAGCTACCCCCACCATATCGCTTCTAACAGTCAGCCAGTCTTTCTCCCACTGTCGTGTTATAGCACTGCTACTGAGCACACGACAAATGTAATCTTTCTGCCGCAGTGCAAGGATGTTTATTCTCTCCCTTATGGCGCTCGGAAGCAAATAATTCTAGGACGTTTTTTCTATTGTTGTAATATATTATATATAATTTATTTATTGAATACTAATGTATTACATTTTTACTGGGACTTCACGTGCTCAAGTAGGCTTACTCTAATAGAGTAACTGCCACTGATAACTAAAATGTAAAAACGTATGTCACGTGGCACTGCAATTATTATATATTTATTTCCAAGTTGAAGTAATGGCAAGACCTACTATAAGCCACTGCCGTAAAATGTGCTTGTTTCTTTATTTTGTTCCCTTTTACTTTATAGGAATATCTTATGATATTTACACAGGTTTTCTCAACATGAGAATACAGCTTTCTTTTTTTCCAAATATCACAGTGAAACAATCTTCATCTTGCAAGTCTTTCTCCTATGTTTTCCCTTATTCTAGCCTTCTGCGCTTCCTTCGAATGTGAGGTTCCTCCATTTAATTTGCTCTCTTCTCTTCATCCTTACAATTTCAGCTCAAGTTGCTCTATTTTCCATCTTTTTCCTTATTATATTATTTTTGACTTCATCTATTCTGGAAGTAAATTCTTGCTGAACCTCTTAGGTAATCATTTTTTTTACGTAGAAATTTATTTTTATGTTACTGTTTGAGTGCCTGTGTTTCAGTCCCAGAAGTATTTTAACATTTGTTTTCGACAAGGTGGGTCAAAAGTCGCTTTCCCCAATATTCGTTCTTAGGCTTCATACTTGTACACATATACAAGGTCGTAAGTTGAACAAACGAAGAGCTGGTGTAATAAGTGGTGGGTTTGGCAACCATGTTCGTGCTTCAACTGTTTTTCCATTGTCATGTATTGAAAACAGCCTTCGTTTTGCCGATATTCAGTTGATATGACAACAGGATGGAGCACCACCTCATTTTGGTGTAGAAGTGAGGGACTTTTTGAACCGGTAATTCCATTGAATGGATTGGCTACCCACATCATGCGACATGACAAAATGCCACTTTTCGCTGTGGTCTATCCTGAAAAATGATGCTTTTTCTTAGAAACCGCAGGATCTGCATCATTGCGACAGATGATCGAATAGTAATTCGTAAAAATCGATTAAAATCATGAGTTATGTTCTACCATCTGCAAATAAGTGTCTAATCGTTGTGAATTTTTATGTATAAAGAAACAGGAATGTGTAGTCTAGGGCCGGGCAGCAAGAGGAGATTCTACTTTCTCACGGGGAGCCATATGATTTTTCTTCATCCCCTTTCTTCCCCACCGAACACCGCGCAGCGTAGATTAAACGTCCCCGTTTATAGTCTGGATCCGCTTCCGATGCCCAGCCCTTGTAGTCAACTGTAAATTGTGACCCGTTGCGCGAAAAGGGACCTTAAGTCGTGAAAGGAAGTTTTACAGGAGAACAAAATAAATAATTTCTGCTGTAAAAACTGCATTTCTATCTTTTGACATCTTGCGCTATCTATAGGCTTTTTTACATAATGCACTAGGACGTAGTTTTACATATTGCTTCTTAAATACCGAAATCTTTCTTTTAGTTGCTAAGAAAACAAATTAAAACTTTAATTTGCATTTTTCTCGAAAAGTACATAATGTAATATCAACATTCAATAAGTGATATACAGGAACATCATTTTATTTTTACTAACATTTTTAATATTAACCTGTCTATACCTTTAGAGAACCGGAAACACCGCTTGCTCCCCCCTCCAAGACTGGAGTTCGATGATACTGGCGTAAAACACAAATCACTCTACTAGGTATAGGAAGGAAGAAAAGTAGTTCATCCATTTACGTAAACTAGGAAATATCGCGATTTTGAGTTTGATAATTTTCATTAGATTTTTCTTTAATAAAAGTACAGTACTGTATTAGGAATAAGTGTTTTTACTCACGAAGTGAGTTATCCATGCGAACGTATTCATTATGCAGTGTATATTATACTGTCTACAGCACATTAGCATACAATATAGAGAAAGAAGTTAAATTGAAAAATAATCATAATATGAATATTTAAACACAATTTTGAAAATGGTGGCCGTTCATTTCGATACAGGCTTCAGTTCTTTTGTGCATATTATCGCACTATAGACTATTGTATCTAATTCCAATTGCCAGTTTCGTCCTTCGTACTAGTAACTCATGTTGAAATAATTCTGTACCTACTCCACGTACTGTGAATTCAATCTTCACTTCTGCCCGACCCGAAAATATAAAATTACTCAGACATGCTATCTACTGTCCGTCCAAGTGGTTATGCCGCAGGATTGTAGAAACGGAGGAAATCACGTGACAGTTAATTACTTAACAAGGCCCTTTTATTTAAGTTAAATTAAACAGCTGTATAATATTACGTAAACTTCCAATTCCTAAGAGAAATTATGTTTTCAGAAAAGAGCTAAGACAGCCCAGCTATTACAGAGGGGCGAGCAGAAGCAGGTGGGGAAATCGGGATGCGACGTAGGTAAACGGACAGTACCTGTGCGAAAATATGATGCAATATTGAAAGCTCTTTCGTCACTGGAAAACGCGAACATATTTCTGGAACGTACTATATTCACTAACACAGTGCTGTTTACTATACGCGGCCTTGAATCTGTCTGGAGAACAGTTGGAACTTCCTTAGTAGAAGGGGTGGGAGTGAAGTACATTAAAAAACTCAGGTGCAATAAAAATTGAAGTAAAAATAAAATGATGTCCCTGTATTAAAAACTATAGTACCTAGAACCATGATTTTTTTTAATGCTCTGTACTTCAACCTCTTTTTGGAACCACAAAAAAAAACAGAAAAATCCGACTTTAGGTCCCATTTCCTGCAAACAGTTACAACTGAATGTAATTAAATGTAAGGAAGTACTTGGGGAAAGCGACTTTTAACCCACTGTGTATATTCAATTTTGCCGTTTATTGTATTTTCCTTTATATAAATTTAATGAAATATTAATATAATATAAATATGATAATAATAATAATAATAATAATAATAATAGATAATACTTATCATTACTATTGTTGCTTGTAATACTTCTCTTCATGACTTCATGTACAACAGCACAGTGGTTTCATACAATAGTTTCCAACTTTCCAATTAATATCTTGAAGAAAATAAAATGGTTCACACGTGCATAGCTGTACTATGCTCCTTATGTTAAGATAGAACAACGTAAGGATGTAATCTCCCAATGAGAATACTGGAATAAAAACGAAACAATAACAACAAACAATCTGAATCACAAAAATATTTGAATAGCCTATAACTTCATTCACAAAGCCATCTAAATTTACATTAGCTTAGTTTTTATTGGCTGGCTGGCTTTACGAGGGCTGAACCCAGGACGCGTCTGTACACTTAAGCATGATTTGGTCCATTGTACGCCTATATTATATGCGATGGTTGTCCGACAGATGGCATGGGTGAATCCGACGCTGACGGATGTGTCATCGTGCCCTAGGACGTATTCCGAATCTCAGCGCTGAGCAATCTCATGGTATCACGGTGTTCCGAATTTCACCGATGCTCCACCGGTGTCGCACCGGTGCCATCAGCTTGCAGAGGTGGTGGCAGTCTCCCTCAGCCGCCATCAGCGAAACTGATTGTTCTTGTATAGGGCGGGAATTAGCAGACGAATGACATCGTGCACTGTTGTGTCATGGCGGTGTGTTGTGCTGTATTGTTTGTAATGAGCACAACGTAAAAACAATATGTTAATGGCTTATGAGCGAACATGTCAACGGACCAGTTATTACTACCGGTTCAAGAAATAAATTGTTTATGCTCTCTTTTCTTTGAACGAGATGGCAGTACGGAAATTTCGTAAAATTTTGCTTGCGTAGCACAGACAACAGCTTATACTGTAACCATGACAGCCACCGATCCTTCCAGCAGTTTTGTTCCTATTTCACCGGTGAGATTCGGAATACGCTGCTAGTCTTTAATAGAGACAGGTTCCTTTTCGTAGACGAGTAGCCTGATGAGCCCTAAGGGTCCGAAGCCCCAAGCCCTTCCTGATCAGCCGACGCTGACAGGTGGGCCACTGTGTCTCAGCATCAATCTTTCTTCACCAATTCTTTTCCAACACAGCTTCGTTTGTTATTCTGTCTGTTCATTTTACATTCTTCTACATACCCACATTTTAAGTGCCTCTAGTCGCTTCTCTTCTCTTCGTCGTAATGTCCATGTTTCTGTCCAATAAAATGTCACAATCTACACAAAGCACTTCACTAGTCTTTTCCTTAGTTCTTTCTCCAGAGGTCCACAAAAGATGCTCCTTTTTCTATTAAAAACTTCCTTTGCCATTGCTATTCTCCTTTCGACTTCTTGACAGTACCTCATGCTACTATTTATAGTGAGAAATGTATCTTGTAGCTCGCTCTTCCATTTATATCTGTTAACAGTTCTGCCCCGGTTATCCGCCCTAACTCTTATCTTTTCCTTATTTTTATTATTTCACTGAACCTTTGAATATTCAAACTGTGTATAGTTAAAGCACGAATGGCCGTACGGGCTCGTGCGAAGGATCTTGTGTACATGAGTTTGTATAATTGTGTATCGTTAATAAATGCACTTATCTACAATTTATAGTACATCCCAAGTATTACAAGCTGTCGATTTGTTCTACTGCCCATTTAAAATTCGCAAATTCACCTTGTCTACTTTTCTTTCTATGACCATGCTCGTAGTCTTATTTGCATTTATACAGGGACATCGTTTTATTTTTACTAACATTTTTAATATTAACCTGTCTATACCTTTAGAAAGCCGGAAAAACCGCTTGCTCCCCCCACCAAGAGTGGAGTTCGATGATACTGGCGTAAAACACAAATCACTCTACTAGGTATAGGATGGAAGAAAAGTAGTTCATCCATTTACGTAAACTAGGAAATATCGCGATTTTGAGTTTGATAATTTTCATTAGGTTTTTCTTTAATCAAAGTACAGTACTGTATTAGGAATAAGTGTTTTTACTCACGAAGTGAGTTATCCATGCGAACGTATTCATTATGCAGTGTATATTATACTGTCTACAGCACATTAGCGTACAATATAGAGAAAGAAGTTAAATTGAAAAATAATCATAATATGAATATTTAAACACAATTTTGAAAATGGTGGCCGTTCATTTCGATACAGGCTTCAGTTCTTTTGTGCATATTATCGCACTATAGACTATTGCATCTAATTCCAATTGCCAGTTTCGTCCTTCGTACTAGTAACTCATGTTGAAATAATTCTGTACCTACTCTACGTATTGTGAATTCAATCTTCACTTCTGCCCGACCCGAAAATATAAAATTACTCAGACATGCTATCTACTGTCCGTCCAAGTGGTTATGCCGCAGGATTGTAGAAACGGAGGAAATCACGTGACAGTTAATTACTTAACAAGGCCCTTTTATTTAAGTTAAATTAAATAGCTGTATAATATTACGTAAACGTCCAATTCCTAAGAGAAATTAATGTTTTCAGAAAAGAGCTAAGACAGCCCAGCTTTTACAGAGGGGCGAGCAGAAGCAGGTGGGGGAAATCGGGATGCGACGTAGGCAAACGGATAGTACCTGTGCGAAAATATGATTCAATATTGAAAGCTCTTTCGTCACTGGAAAACGCGAACATATTTCTGGAACGTACTATACCCAGTAACTCAGTACTGCTTACTATCTGCGGTCTTGGTTTTGTGTGGAATTGGAACTTCCTTAGTAGAAGGGGTGGGAGTGAAATGCATTAAAAAACTCAGGTACAATAAAAATTGAAGTAAAAATAAAATGATGTCCCTGTATTTATCACATATTAATCGGCCTGGATAGCGTAGTCGGTATAGCATTGGCCTTCTGTGCTCGAGGTTGCTGGTTCGATCCCGGCCCAGGTTATTTAAGTGTGTTTAAATGCGACAGGCTCATGTCAGTATATTTACTGGTATATAAAAGAACTCCAGATGGATAAAATTTCGGCACACCGGCGACGTTGGCATAACTTCGGCAGTTGCGACCGTCGTTAAAAAAAACATAATTAAAATTTGTTTTATACCATAATGCTGACATCTGTCATTTAGCTCCACTAGCATATCACTTAGTATTGTCTCTTCTGCCATTTCATCAGCAAATCTTACGCACTTTAATCTCCTTCATTCTACTATCACTCCTACCATGGTCTGAAAAGACTTCGTCACTAATCCTCCCAAGTATAATATTGAACAGGATAGGTGATAAAGGGCATTCTTGACGTACTCTTTTCCCTATTTCGTTTCCTTCTAACATTTCTGCTCCTATCCTGACTGTAGCAGTTGATAAATCATCGTAAAATGGCCAACCAACCATCCCAGCTGCAACGAGACGGTAAATTCTTGGTCACGTGTTGGGCTTCTGTCGAAAAACGGAGCTTCTGCACAACAATCGACACCATAAGGTCAAAACCGGTTTTGCTGATGTCCTCAAGCGTCGTAGAAGGGAGATACATGAAGAGATCCACTGACTTTCATCCTTACATTCGAACAGAAGAGCAGATATTGTAGCCATCCCAGGACTCAATCTAAAGCAGCGCAGCGGTGGCGAAAATGTAATCGTGCGCCGAACCACTGTGTAACCTGCAATGTGTATAGTATCTATGGAGGGAGGCGGACACCCGAAGGGGAAGTGAAGCAACTGCATGACTTATTAACGGATTTTCATTTTCCTTACGTCAAGCTCTTAAATATAACTTTATACAGTACAAGGCTACAAACTAATGTTTAGTACGTGTAACGAAGAAAGAAATGAACAATAAATGAACAATATCACAACCTAAAATTAACTGTCTTCAGAATGTCTCTGCGACAAAGATTCAAAATCAGGAATTATGTCACTTACTGCCAGCCATATTTGATCACGAAGTTATTTGTCTGTCAGTCGTGATCTAAATTTGGTTTTTACTATTTTAATCGTTGAAAATAATTTTTCACAAACGTAAGTTGTAGCGAACATGGCTTCAACAGAGCAAGCGAAAGAACGAAGCTTCGGATATTTATTTTTTGGCAAAGATTTGAAAGTTCAACATTTGTCAAGTCCTTACATCCAGCTTTCATTTGACATCACATAGTAAATCAGTGAGTTCAAATTGAAGAGCTAACCGCATTATTCGTGCATCTGCTGAAAAAGGGTCGACGTACAGAGATGATGATGATGATGATGATGATGATGATGATGATGATGATAACAACAACAATAACACTTAACCTTTTAATGTTTCATCAGAAACATGTGGTATAAAGCCGTTTTATGTTATACAACCGTTTTCCTCGTAATACTTGTGAACAAATCATACATTTAATATTCTCATCATATTGACAGCAAAAAATGCGTCCTTCCATCCTACTTGGATGTTTCGTACATGGTTTCGAGAGAGACATGTGCCACTCGCAGGTCAGAGACAAATACAAATGGAATGGAGTTTGACTCCAGTGAGTGAGAGGGTAGGGGTTGGCGGAGGTTAGAAGCAAGCGAAATATACACCTATCACTGCGAGCCACAATGTCTCGCGAGTCACGTTCTCGTCACGGCTGATCTAAAGGAATAGTTCTTCAGCCTATAATCCTGTTTGAGAGGGATGCCCTGCAAGCACAACATGTTGATGAGGAGAAGAGATCCATTTATGAGTCCTGCATCCCATACCTTAGTGAGAAATATAACATTCCCACTAGTCAGTGGAGTGTTTCTGGTCTTTTGCTTGGTGCACGTGGCAGACGTCCTTAATTCACATGTAATATTTTAAAAGTATTCGGTCTCCGATTTTTTGAAATTGAAAAACATTTATTGAATATTCTTAAGGATTCAATCCAAATATTACATTACCATTTTTATTTTGATCTATTAATGATTCTATTGTTTTTGCATTTCTCCTGATTTTTTTTTAAGAATTCCTTTATTTAATCATTTTTTCTTTCGAAATTATTCTGTAGTGCTTTTATTCTGGATGTTTATGGTCACCCTCATTGAGGGCAGATTATTTTATTAAAAATTTAAAAAATCTGTAAAATATGGATCGAATTCATAGTCGTCACTTATAAAATGAGGAAACACTTAAGTAATAAGTGTTTCCTTAGGACTTATTTCAGATCGTATTGCAGAGACGCTACTTTCCAATATGCATTGAGCATTCCCTTGGCATCGAAAGGAATATGACAACATGGCTAGACGTGAGCGCTTTCGTACATTCAATTGTTTTCCAGCGCCTTCAAATTGTTAAATCGGCATTATTATCGTACACAAATACAGAAGTAAATATTGCAGAAATACAAATTATACAAAATATCGACAAACATTTTACAGAAGAAGAAAGAAGTGAGCTAAAAAACTTGTTATGAAATATAGAGATATCGTCGAAAGTAAAAAATCCGATAATTGTTCTCTCCAAAAGAAGAAATTGACATGGGACAAAATTGCAATTGAGTTTAATACAAACTCCGGAAATACTCCTGTAAGGAAATCACTTAAATTTATTTTTCAGTTATTTTTATGATGAACAAAGTGGAAGTTATATAATTACGCAAATTTTAACAGCTTATTCCTTGAGTAGAATACAAACGAAAATACAAATCACACTTTGTTGGGACGTGAATACTTTTCGGAAAAAAAATACCACTCAAACCTATCTGAAATGATGCTGTAGCATAAAATCTCGAAGTACCAATATTTTCAGTAATGATGGAATCTGTAAGCCTCTCATGGTTGTATTGTGAATTTCAATTAGAGGGACCAGAATATCCACAACAGTGTTCTTGTCGAAACGGTATCTCCTCTTAAATTGTTGGTCATTGTACATCTCTAAAGAGTTTTCCATATTGCTGATATATATTTTGTTTTGCCGAAACACATTTTCATTTTCGTTTTCATTATTATTATTCTTATTTTTTATGATTATTATTATTATTATTATTATTATTATTACTATTATTATTATTATTATTATTATTATTATTATTATTATTATTATCAATAATTGTCTTACTTTTAATACTTTATACTTTGTATGTCTCATTTATTTTGACCTGCTGTTCACATTTTATTATGCTTTTTCCTTTCTTTCTGTATGTTATATATTATGTCTGATTTCTACTTACTTGTTGTTTAAATTTTATTATTATTATTATTATTATCTTATTCAATTTTGTATGTAAAATTGTAGTGTACTTTGTAAATTTGTAGTGTTTTTGTAATGCAATTTTACTCCTGGTTAAGTGTTAGAGAAGGCCGTATGGCCTTAACTCTTCCAGGTTAAATAAATTATTATTATTATTATTGTTATTATTATTATTATTATCGATAATTGTATTTTTTATACTTTATACTTTGTATGTCTCATTTATTTCGACCTGCTGTTCACATTTTATTATGCTTTTTTCTTTCTTTCTGTATGTTATATATTATGTCTGATTTCTACTTACTTGTTGTTTACATTTTATTATTATTATTATTATTATTATTATTATTATTATTATTATCTTTATCTTATTCAGTTCCGTGTGTAAGATTGTAGTATACTTTGTAATGCAGTTTTACTCCTGGTTGAGTGTTAGAGAAGGCCCTATGGCCTTAACTTTTGCCAGGTTAAATAAATCATTATTATTATTATTATTATTATTATTATTATTATTATTATTATTATTATAGGACTAAATAAATTCATTAAAATCATAATCATCATCCATTGTATACCGAATCAGCTGATGACAATGCATATGAGGAAACGCTTGAGTAAGCTGACAAGCTACCTTATTTGAATAAGTGGGATTTATGAATTGGAAATTATTATAAGCGACTGCTTAAGGTTTTCCTTACGATAAGTGTTGACTATGATTTCGGCCCCTAATCAGTGGTATGAGTACCCCTTGGAACAACCCCGCGTACCCCTGAGGTTACGCGTACCGTAGAAGAGGGTAAAGTCGATCAAAATTTTGCAATTTTTTTATGATATTGAAATTATGCAATGGAGCGAAGTTCCTCAGAAAGTAGCATTTTGGCGTCAAATCCTTCACTTGTACGTTACAAGAATTGAATTACAATCTATAAAAGAACTGTTTTTTTTATTTGACTTGTGATCGAAGTTACTTGCTTAAATAGGATAAAGCCAATCACCATTGAATTTTTAGTTTCAGATCGATTTTAAAATATTGCGGAGTAAAGTCGATCACTGTTTATGTTTTTATAAAACAAATTAAGTGTATTACATATATTTTATTTGTTATAAGGGATGTAAAAACAATAATAATCTTCAATACAGCATTATATAGTGTATCTTTTGTTACTGTGATCATGCTATTCGATACAATTAGGCCTATAGTTCTCCACTGTACAATCGTGACTATGATTTCCAACTTATAAAACATAAAGACACATTTCAATACTCCACATACCGACAAAAAAATTTAAGAATTCTAATTTCACATTGAAATATCACCCTTCAATTATAATCTAAAATGCTAATCAACATTGCTTAGGTTTATATCAGATGTTATTTGAAATCTTCCCCTCCTCATGTTACTTGAGAAACTATGTTGTTCCCATAGTCAGGTACAGAGGGGTGTACAAAATATGTTCCTTTGGCAGTGCTGCTCTTACGCAAAAAATTCGCCATAATTTCGTCTTCCTCTTTCCCCACTATCCCAACAATATAAGCTATACTATGACACTTTTCTGTTTATAAGTGTTAGTTGGATGTATTTCGGTGAACAATTTATTCTTCCTGCTGGTCCTATCTGTTTCGAATAGGTCCATGGTATGAACGACTTAACCCTACAATGGTACAAGTTTTCTTAAAATAATAAGTTTCAATGCTAACATTTACGAACTGCAAAACTATTATTTCACGATACAATCTCAACGAAAAGTACTTACGTATACTTCCTGTCTCCTTTCACTGCTGACTATAATTTAGAGTTTGTAAGACTTTGTTTTCATTTAAGAGAAAAAGTTGAAAATAAAAATTTTCACTTCAACAGTAACTACACTGTGTTCCCATTGTTGGCATTCGCAGGCTTTTTGCTGTCCCTCTCGCTTATATTTGCAATGTAAGACAATGAAGTCAGCATAACAAAATTTTAACAAGTAACTGAGAAAATATATAATTTTAAATAAAAATTGCAACTGATCTATTTTACACCCACTGATTGACTTTACCCACTTCTACGGTACCATAGATTGAATACCACCACTTTAGACTGTAGTTGCCTTGTGGTGCTTCTTTACCTTTTAATAAACTATTTGTAAATGTACTACAAATGCTGTATCTTTTAACATAACAGTTAAATAGGTAATGTAGACGCGTGTAAAGAAATTGGTGCTCGCACCCGGCACCCACGCAGCGGCGCCTGCCAGTAGGAACAACGCGCAGGTTCGCCCCGCTTGGCAGCGAAGCCCCACGTCGAGTCGCGTCAGTGTCCGCCGTGACGCCCGCTAGCAAGCAGGCTCGTACACCTGTCCGATCCAACACCACGCTCTGCCGCCAGTCTCGAAACTTGGCATGTAGATAATTTGCTTGTTTGTCCTACAGCTTCGTGACCATCAAGTGACATTAAACACAACTTCAATGTGGGGGAAATGTTGTTTGAAGGTAAAATGATACTTAGTATTCATATATTATTTTATATAATATAATATTCTACACAAGTTTGTATTTGTAAATGCTGAATTACTTGATACAGGCTTCAAAACGCCGATTAAAATTTCTTCGTATTATTTCTTAGCCGCCAAAACCTAAAATTTGAATATTAGTGCTCTAGACTTATTAGTTATCAATCGTCATAAACTAGATTCAAATGGATTTATTCTTGACATTTCTAGTAGTCCTTTAATTATTCTGTTAGATCGTCTCGCGTCACTTGATTAACCATTTTTGAATTTCGAATTGACAGCCGGGAAATAAGTTATATCACAGTTCTTTATTTCATTCTTTGGTTTTATATCCTATATCTGTGATTTTATTGATTTAGTTTGTGGTTACATTACATGTACTATAACTTTAACTTACTTTACTCCATTTTTCTGATATTTTAATTAAAATATACTTAGAAAATGACATTTTTACGGAATTATTATTTTTTGATAATTTTATTATGTTTTACCCTAATAACCATTCAAAAAATTGCCTCACTAATATTAATTCCAAAGCCATTCATCAGCTATAAATGTATAATAAGTGTGTAATAAGTAAATCACTTTTCAGTTTAAGACAAGAAACAAGTTTAATTTTTACGTAATGTATTGTAACGGTTTTGAAAGTAAATAGTTGTTTTTTTATATTAAGGGGAGAGGATGGTATTTTTTAAAACTTTTTTCCTATTTGCTGTAAAATATTAATTTTTTGTATGTCTAGAGCTCATAGCTGTAGCAAATCAACCAAATATAAATATTTTGGGGCCAAATATGAAAGAAAAAATATACCCAGTGCAGAGATTTTACTAAACCATTTTTAAAGACAGATTCAAACAGTTTTTTGCAATGTACTTGCAAAAGCATACTCTACAAACTGCCTGTAACAAAACTTTTTGATATTCGTCCCTGCGCTTGTAAAGTAAATAATTAAATTTTAGTAACACTTTTTCGATTTCATTTTTCGCAAACAAACTAACATGTTTTAAAAATGAAATCAATTAACAAAATTCTGTTACTGAGAAAAGTTTCATAATAGTCTAAAGAATGTGTCTTCATGCATGTATCTCTAATAGTTCAGAAATTATATCCAATTTTGTCTGGCAATGAAGCATAAAAATAAAGTTACCAGAAACAACGATAATGGGGGCGTGTGATTTAAAAATCCATAGCGTAGGAAGTTTAAAAATGGCGTCTCAACATCCGATAAGGGCACAAATACCCACAAAATGTTATGCAATGCATTCCACACATATCAAAGGGTATTTAAAGAAAAAAAAAATTTTTTTTTTTGAAAATGCAATTTACCGGAAACAACAATAAAAGGGGACGTGTGATTTAAAAATCCATAGCGCAAGAAGTTTAAAAATGACGTCTCAACATCCGCTAAGGGCACAAATAGCCACAAAATGTTATACAATGCATTCCATACATATCACAGAGTATTCTATAGAAAAAAATTTGAAAATTTACTCATTTTTCACCAAAAAATATCGTCCTCTCCCCTTAAAGTAATCGAGTACTTACAGACCTATAATGCAATATTTAAATCATGTCATCCTATTCCTTTGTTCAAGTGTTGTCAATAAAATAAAATTAATTATCCATTTTTTATCCGACACTATAATATATCACAGAACCAATTATTTGTTATTGTGTATAACATCTCAAACACATTGTCATTTCTGTTACAAGATTGAAGTAGGCCTAAATTATTTCATTACAATGTAAATAACATCGCTGATCATTAGCATTGGTTTTGCTGGATTTTTTAATTCATTTTTCTCTCACTATCTGGTCAATGTTAGTTGTCAATGCTCATGTAGAACACAATCGAAGAAGACGTTGTAAATTATGGTCAAAAAGTTGGCTTCTGTAATGGCTTGGCTCGACACACTGCACACTACTACCTCCTCAGCCAGCGTCTCGGCGCTCCGAACTAGTATGCAGGCCAGTTGACGATGACTGATATGAACCATTATCCTAATATCAGTTAATATTGGATCCATTGGCGGATGAAATAAAATTTCAATTCGAAAAAATTATTTTTTGTCTGTAGTTTTGAAAGGTGTTCCTTATTTTTTGTTTACAGGACCAATATTTTTATTAACTAATTTAGGTTAAATAAAAAGTATTGGCATGACTGTATTCAACAAAAATATTTAGCTTTCCCCTACAAGGTACATTTTTAAAAAAGTGTAGCAAAGTTACCTATATGATGTGGAAACTCTGTACCAGCCTTCAAAACCAACAGTTAGAGATGAAATATTTGTTATGGAGCATTGTATGACTTCTGTTAAGATAAAATATACAGTATTCATTAAAATGAAAACAAATTTTAATACAGAACAACCGAGCAACCGGAACGAACAAACCACCACAACACCAGCTATTGTACGTAAGTCATTTTTCCACAATTACTTACCGGAGATCACAAAAAATTACTTTATTTTGAAAATAGACCTAAAATAAATTTCGCGTGTTTACAGCATGTCCGGCTGACTGAACTTCGAGAAGTGACAACCTGAAAAACTGTTAACATACGTCCATGTCAAGCTGATATCTAATATTAACATCATTGTACTTCAATTTGATTGTCAACGCTAGAAAACTTTACAACACTTGATACAGTCAAACAATCCACCACATAACACAGATATCCAATTGTGATTAATTTGTTTTATCAGAACATGTAAACAAAATTAACGACGAAAACGACGTCCGTCTTATAAGAATTTTATCAAGTGTCATCTGCTAATGTTTAATGTTAATGTTTTATAGATCTGTTTTAATTCTGTTCCATTCAACTAGTGTTTTGTGTTGTAACATATTATGAAGTGACATCGTACAATCAACAGCTGATTGTGGACACAGTAATCACAAGTTCGCCTTAAAAATAGTGTAATTATGATTTCGCTGTTTGTTAGTTATGTATTGCATTTAACCAATGTGGCATAATATTAACTATGCATGGAGACAACTTTTAAGATATGAAGATGGCATAAATATGCCGAAAACGTTCATCAATAAAATGTAACACATCAATACTACATTGTAAGATAAGCAATAGACGGCCCCATTCATTCCAAACCTATTCTTATTTAAGTCACAATATTCATACTTGTTTAGAACAGGTATGCTCATTCTCTGACTCGCGATTACGTTCTGTAATCACAACCTTCCAATGTTGAGCGTGCTGCTCCTCGTTAGAAGCTCGATGGATGACAGAGGAAGGCTGTTCAAGTACTTAGTAACGTACGAACAGTGCGGGACAATGACACAGTCAAAACCTTCTGTAAGCAAACGACATATACCATATTGTTTTCCGTTCGGTAAAGTGTTTACTATGTTGTAAGGTACAACAGGAATACTACTGAGCAACATAAAATGACATTACACGCTCTGCCATCCACAACATGCCGAAGTGACAGGGAAGCTGTTTTCTGTAATATGTATTCATATACCAACGTTGTTATTATTATTATTATTATTATTATTATTATTATTATTATTATTATTATTAGTAGTAGTAGTAGTAGTAGTAGTAGTAGTAGTAGTAGTAGTAGTAGTAGTATTACTAGTGTTAGGTATATTATTATTATGGTGATTTTATTTCAACAGAAATACATGTTATGATAAAATAATTTTTCAAGAATTGAAAGCTCTTAATGAAAGGCCAAACATTGAAGAGAGTCGAAGAATTCAGAGTCTATGTTTAGGAGCAAGTTATGTAGTTTGTTGGGAATTAGCTAAGGCAATAAAACCCTTCACGGATGGTGAACTTGTAAAGAGATGTATGGTGCTTGAACAAATTATAGTTAATTATATCTGTGTACTGGAACAACTCAAATTTGAATTCACAGAACACAGATTTAGTGATTTTAGACGTATGGAAAGTGGTATTAATATTTTTGTTAATCCTTTCGTGGTAAATTTAGTACAATCCGTGAGAGTGCAGTTCCAGGACGAGTTAATTGATTTACAAAGTAACGTAGAATTGAGAACTAAATGCAGAGAATATGACTTGACAAGCATAGAAGTAGGCCTATTAAAAATTAACAAAACGAAATATCCCACGATGAGCTTATTCGCTGCCACTATGTTAGCTACCTTTGCCTCGACATACGTGTGCAAAGAATTATTTTAGAGAATGGAAGATGCTAAATCCAAACACAGATCCCGATTAACAGATGAGCATTTTTTGAGCCAGCTGCGCATTGAGTAAATTCGTTGGAAATAGATATCCGATTACTTGCAGAATCAGTTTAATATCCATGTTTGTAAGAGTATGAGAGCGAAGCCACAGGCGGTGCTGCAATGTAGTTGCGGAGCCCAGTCCGTACGCTGTGAGTTTTATGCAGTGCAGCATCATCCGTGTAATCGGCGCTTTTACAATTTTGAGCATACCTGGTTTAGAATTATATCACACTGTGACACATCAGCTGATTTGAAACCTAGACATCGATGAATTTTTTTTATCTAAGTGGAGCAATGTATGACCCCAAGGAGCGAAGTAACCGCAAGTTACGGTACGTTGCTGGTAAAGTTCGTTTATTTATTAATTTTGTTATGCTTCGTGTCCGTACACCATACTGTCATGAAAGCTGCAACAAACGAAAAACTCGCCTGTTAGAGTATCCCATGAGAGGCGACTCTACAGTGCTGGTAATATTCACCATACACATTTCCTTCCAAATGATCTACAGTAAATAAAGACGAATATTTTCAAGACAAAAATATAATGAAGGTTCGTGTAAATAAAGACGAGTATGTTCCCTGGGCCAAAAGCGCAGGAGGCGAGGTCTGCGACAAGATTAGGTTGGGTTAGTTGAGGTAATAGGTAAGTGGAAGAACAATGCAGGAAACGTCTTACATACATTCTTTACTCTGATATTGACTGTCTTAATTATTATGGTGTAAAAAATAAGTGTAACCATTAATTGCTACACTAGTACAATTTCCTTTGTTGTGATAACACGTGCAGACCAAATACTGCTTCCTTTTAATTGGTAAACATCTGGAAAACTCTATGCGTACAATCTAAGTGTACAATAGCAAGTTATGGCTCAGTTCACAATTCATGTAAGTAAAATTACAGAGTCACCGCGTTCGATTCTTCTCAAGCATTTTCTTTATTAATCTTGTGTTAGTCGACAAATCAGATGCTGTCACAGACAAGCGTACTGGCTTCATGATCGAGTTCTGTTCATAAATAAGTGTTGAAAGTTAACAATCTTGAACCACGTACATAAAAAACGCAATTTGTTTTGTGTTAAAAATAAATATATTCCTCAAGTAATCTGTGCAATATCAACAGTAAATGATTTCTATGCTACTCAGAATACTTACAATTTATATGCGAAATTTATTTTTTTATAATGTACAGGGTAAGTTATTAATTTCAGGTGTTATTATTTTAGAGATTTCAAACAATAATTTTAATACAAATTTGCTCATTTTTGCTTCTTTTCGAGATAAAAATTGTTTTATGTGAAACATTTCATACTTTTTAGGAAGCCATGGATTTAATTCCCAATATGTTCAGTAAATTTAAGATAGCAATGTATTGTGATAATAAGTAATTGAAAGAATTTTAGGTTTGTCCTTCAAATGTGGAGAAATTTTATATGAACATAATAATAATAATAATAATAATAATAATAATAATAATAGTAATAATAATAATAATAATAATAATAATAATAATAAGAAAGACACTCTTTCAGCTTTCCCAATAAAGGGACTGCCTCATTGGACAAAGCATAACAAACACACAAAGTGAAAAAAAAGAACACAAAAGAGAAATGTGGAGAACGAAGAGAAAAGGGAAATTAAGTACAGAAAAAATAATAGCATACATATAACAGGCCTAAACATAGTAAACAAACAGATTAGACGTTGAAACAAAAGTTCTTCCTTTTTAGGAAACAAAGTTCTGAAAATGAATTTTAAAGTGTTATATTTGTACCGATCAAATTTCTGCTCATTTGAAATAATTTTACTTTGGAATTATTCTTTCGATATTTCATTATCGTAATATCATAATTAACTCTTAAATTGTGAGCATATGGAACTAATTCAGCAGCTTTCACAAAATAAGTCATAAAATGCTTCATATAAAATACTTCTTTATCTCGAAAAGGGAACAAAATCGAGCAAAATTGTATGAAACTTTTTTGTTTGAGATATCTGAAAGAATAACGCTTTGATATTAAGGACATTACTTATGGTTCACCCTGTATAAATACCGATTGTGAAATTCGCATGTGAATATCTTGATAAGCAATTATTCTTTTTGTGCTATTACAATCCGACGGATAACCATTTAATTCTACATTCCACATTACCAAAGTTTTCTTTTTTTCATGTGTTGCTATCTTCATTACATATTATTATTTCAATAAAAATAAATTTTGAAGCAATTAGTAGTAGTCTACCTGTTGGAATTAAACTGATACTAAATTTAAATCCACAAATCACTTCAGCAATAATAATAGGCCTAATTGCGTACGGGAATCGAAACTCGGCTCTTAAGTAATATGAACCTAGTAAACTACAGCGTGCATTTACCTATACTTCTAAGATTAATATAAATATTACACTGAACCTTCTTTAGAGCATCTTCTAATGCAAATATATTTGGGTATGGAGCACAAAATTGCGCAGCAAGTTTGGTGTGAAAATATTCACAACAGTTGGTTGTGCGCTCTAAGGAAGAGGTAAACTCAGCCCATATTGGAGGTAGATGCTCACTTGTTAGTGCAATATAGGTAAGCCTATAGAGGAAGTAATAAAAAAATTGGTCCGATCGATTATCTATAGATTTGACATATTTTAAGTCATTAACAAAACAATCTTCAACTTCTTGTGGAGCCAATAAAGGCAGTTCGAATTTATAGTTTTTAGAAGCTGAGCAATTTTAGATTTCTTAGTTTTAAATCCCGTACTCAAACCTAAGAATTGAGTTTTTCTCCATCAAGATTATGCAGGATAAAACCTACAACCTATATCAGTTTGGCATTAGGGAATACATTTGAAATTTCATTTTGGATTGCCTTTTCTAAGTCAGCATAAACAACTTAATTCACATACTGTTTAATTGACCTGAAGGCGTAGGTACATGATGTCGCATGTTGATCAGGTAGTAGAAAGAACACCAAAGGTACATAATGATTATTTGCCATACCATGCACTGTAAAAAGTTATTTGAATAATTTAGAACATGCCCTTGAATGTACTGTACCATCAACAAAAATAATGTTAATTCGTTTCAAAGATTCTAAATTCTATTTACAGGAAAACGCAACAATATTTCTCTCGAAATCATAAATTATAACAACTGCCTCAACCCGCCGGCCCGGATGGCTCAAGCGGTAGGGACACGGCATGTCCCTATCGCTTGGTCCGAAGGGTTGTGGGTTCGAGTCCCGCCTCGGGCATGGGTGTTGTGATTGTATTAGTATAAGTAAAAAAAAAAAACAAAGGAACCAAAGGTAAAACAAGCAGAAAACAAAAATAGATAACTTTGGAAAATGGCCTCTGGCCGGTCGAAATTTAAAAAAAAAAAAAAAAAATAACAGTTGTTTATATTTGAACATTGCCACTACTCTGCTACGTGATCGATTACATCCCCGTCCCACACAGTCTTGGAATCTACTCGCGTTGTTCATATTTGAACACGGAGAACTTACTCACGTTGTTGATATTTTGCTTGGGAATCAACTGAAGAACAGCAATAACTGCCTAACGGGAATCGAAACTCGACTCTTTGTAATACGAACTTGATAAACCAAGCGATGTTATCTCATTTGGTAGCTTTTACAGTAAGGTTCACATAGGTATAATACAGGGTGATTCACGAGGATTTACCGCCACTTACAGAGCTATTTACTAAGACATTCTGAGCAAAAAAAAAAAAAAAGTCACATAAACATGTGTTCTAATCTCAATATTTTCAGAGTTACACTAATTTGAAGTTGTTAGTAATATACCTTTCTTTCTTTGGTTTTAAGGGTAAAAGAACATTACAAATAGAGAATAAACTATTCAGAAGTATCATTTCTTTAATTGGCTAGTGTTCTCAAGCTAAAAATGTGTTGTTAATTGCTTTGCGCAGATTTTGTTTTTGAATTTTTAACTAGAAATTACATCATTCGTACGCACTTATCACAAAAATTGTTACAAATCATACGACTTTAGGAACTTGATTCTTCACAGTTTAATTATCTATCCTAATATACATACTTAAAGAATTTACAAGAGTGACATCATTTGTAACAATGATATCATTAAAAGAGCATTAACATCCTCAGGGGTTCCATCCATCTTAGAACCTTCCGGGATCAGCCGTTCAGACGGCAAGAGACCCGATGGTCTGACTCTAGTCCCGTGGCGTGTAGGCAAATCCTTAATTTAGATTCCACATGTGTAGATACACTGGCCACTTCTCATCTGTCTTCAACCTCTAAGACACCAGGATCTGCAGCAGAAAGTGCCGCTGTCAGAAAACACCATAAATATAAACATCTTGCAGATAATTATATGTTTGTCCCTTTTGCGGTTGAAACGTTTGGATCATGGTGTAGTGAAGCCAAAGCTCTCATCTCCACCATAGGCAGAAGTTTCTTCTTCTTCGTTCTCTTTCTTGGCCTCGGGTTCAATTCAATGATCCCATGTAGCCAGCTAAATTCTCTAATGTAAAATTGTATTCTCTTATGTACTGAATAAATAGCACCGAAGTACCACACCGACCGGTGACTAACTATTTAAAAAAAAACATGAATGAGTTGTGGATGATAAACGATGACAGTGAACACGCCTGCACTTCACGGAGACAGACCGATGACATTGAGGCAGAAGTTTAGTGCAGCTTTCTGGGGACCCTTGAAGCAGTCAATATCTACGTCAGCGCATTGGTAGGCTATCGCCATTCAGCGCGGTAATGCTACAAGTATTCTTACATCCTTCCCCGAATCCTCTTATTTAGATTAAATTTTCTTCCTTTAATTATGCAATTTATTTGTATTTTATTATAGTATACATGTCAATGTGAATACAATTTCTTTGTAACAATTGTGATAAATACGTAAGGAAAATGTAATTTTGTAGTTAAAAATCGAAAAAAAAAGTCTGTACGCAGTAACTATAGAATTCACAACACATATTTAGCTTCAGAATACTATATATTATTTTAATGTACCGAAGTACATATGCTATTTCCATGCAGATATTCTTCGTCAACATACGATGAAAGAGTAATGGAACAGAGAAAAATTCTCTCCGGCACCGGGATTTGAACCCGGGTTTTCAGCTCTACATGCTGATGCTTTATCCACTAAGCCACACCGGATACCCATTCCGGTGTCGGACAGAATCGTCTCAGTTTAAGTTCCAAATCTTGGGTTCCCTCTAATGGCCGCCCTCTGCACTACGTCATAGATGTCTATGAACGTAGGACCGAAGTCCACGCATGTGCTGAGGTGCACTCGTTATGAGTGACTAGTTGGCCGGGATCCGACGGAATAAGCGCCGTCTTAAATCACGAAGTGATTTACGCATATCATATATCCGGTGTGGCTTAGTGGATAAAGCATCAGCACGTAAAGCTGAAAACCCGGGTTCAAATCCCGGCGCCGGAGAAGAATTTTTCTCCGTTCCATTACTCTTTCATCGTATGATGACTCAGAATATCTGCATGGAAATATCATATGTACGTCGGTACATTAAAATTATATATATATATATATATATATATATATATATATATTCAGAATACTAGCTAATTAAAGAAATGATACTTCTGAATAGTTCATTTTTCAGCTGAGATGTTCTTTTACCCTCAAAACTAAAGAATAATGGCATTTTACAAACAAATTCAAAGTAGTGTAACTCTGAAAATACTGAAAATAGGACACATGTTTATATGACATTTTTTGTTCAAAATGTCTTCGGAAATAAGCTCCGTAAGCGACGGTTAATCTTCGTGAATCACCCTGTATATACGACTGAACTTTAGGACTACAGTGAATTCAAGTAGCAGTTGTTTTAAATATTGCTGCTACTGTAGTGGGCGAAGAGCAAATATTTGCCGATTTACGAATATCTAAATACACTACAAATTTACTTCGTGAGGGATGTGGTGAATTAATATTTGAATGTGTAAATATGCGGTATTTTATTTTATAATTAAATGGATAGCCGGCTGTTGTGTACACAGCAGTTAAAGCGTGCCGGATTAACGATGCCGTAGTGGCCGTTCGAATCACGCCCGGGGCTTGTTGTTCATTTGTTAATCTATTGTTGTGCTAATTCCGTTTCATGAGAGTTCCACCACACATCGCTCTGCATGATTTGAGTTTCCTAACAAAAGGAGAAATTTTGAAATTGGTACACTCTCTTACAAAGAATAACTGATGTGTCTTGTAACGAATGTTATAAAATATTTTTATTTGTACCATGATTTCATCCAATTCATCAAGTATTGGACTCTTTAGCTTATTACCAGGCTTCGAGACTTCGGACCCAAAAGAGCAGTTCAGTGGGAAATCCGCATAACGGCGTACAGAGTATAGTTGTATAGCGTACAGTGGGTGGGGGTACTGTAAAATGAATGCTAAGAAATACGCAAAGACATTTGCGAAATTTAAGAAATTAACACACACTCTTCCTCTACCTCCAGAGCCCATTCTACTAGATGGAATACATGGCTTAATGCAGCTATTTATTATGCCAAATACTCCCGTACAATTATGCAGATAATCAACACATTGAGTGACGACTGTTCTGCAATTAGAATATTTAAAGCTCTGGATATGAAAGTTCTGATGAATAATTTGGTTTCCATACAAACCTATTTTCAAACTTTGTCTGAAACTATTAAACGGTTAGAAAAGTCAGAGCAAGAGATGCCGGAAGCCTTCAAATTAGTTAAGGAAATGACGCAGAGACACCAAGTACACCGGTTACTGAACATGTAAAACAGAAGTGGAAATACATTTTTTTGTAAAAATAACGGATATGGAGCATTGTGTAACATAAACACCAAATTAGTGGACATAGTCACCCGAGAATAAAGGACAGTCTCTTAGAGACTGCCATGATGTTAGGTTTTTTCGTTTTACTCCTGTCACGTCATGCGACGTAGAGCGCAGCTTTTCTCAGTACAAACTTTGTTTGGTAGACAACTGAAAAATATTTACGTTTTAGACACTGAAAATATGTCTTGCAGTACATTGCAATTCGGTACTGTAACTGCACTTCCTAAAGACGACCAATAGGATAAATGAAGAAATTAAAATTGCTACATGCTTATTTCCACCATTATCAATGTGCATAATTGAACACAAATGCTTATAAAAGACAGGAGAATAAATGCTTTTCACTTTCTTTTGACATTGTCATTGAGTCAGGTATATTTACTTCCAGAATATACATATGTGTCTGTTTCCCCATACTACCGTACTCTACTCTAAACAGCAACGTTGTTATCTCAACACATCTCTACTTCACTACCTGCAGCGAGTCAACAACCTTTAGTACATGCACAGTAAACTTATTGTATCGGGTCCCAAGTCTCGAAGCCTGCTTATTACATTGCCACTTTTGTTAAATATTGAACTAATATTAGACATTCATATTTATTGGGCCAGCATAATCAAGTGGTCGTAATGGCACAAAACCGTCGCCTAAAGCTAGGCGCGCACTTACCGGAAACAAATTCCTTCGCGTTCGGATTTTTATTCTTTGCATTATTTTAAATGGAGCATCGCCCACTTGGCCGTATGGCCTCTGTCCGCATGATCGGATTCCGTTCAGAATTCTGGCAGAGAATTCTAAACGGGTTTCCATACGGTCCAACATCGAAATAAAGAATGTCATGGCCATGACATGGCAAATACAGAGTGTAAGGGGTATAAGTGCCGTCCTTTTCACTCGTCGGGGACGGTGTACAGCAGGCATGTCAATTGATGCCCATAAGAGCAAGCGCGCGCTTTAGAGCCTAGGAGAGCCTGAGCGCATTATAGCGGAAAGGAAAGAGACAGATGAAAAAGGTAGTATTTGCCACTTGGTCGAGCTATATTCTGGGATGTCCAGCACTGATTCAATAGATAAAGGGAAGAGAACTTATTAAAAAAAATATCCATGTTAATTTTTAGATTTGCCTGAGAAGTATAAGTGCATTATAAGAATGTAAGTTTTAATTTTAATGCTCATTTTTCACAAGTTTGATTGAAGTTCTAACTTGAATATATAAAAGATTACTATCGCTTTTCGTGCAGTGCGGCACAGTTTCCAGATCTAAAATTACTACTTTAGCTAGGTTTGTTTAAACTAATTGAAAAAGATTCCATCAATTACAATAAAAATTCAGTAAATTTTATAGCATCAAACATTCTGCTTTAGCCGATCCTGCTCGGTATGTTTTCATTCCGTTTTTTCTAATTTGCGGGACTTAATTTCTCTGTTTTTGGATAGAAAACAGAGAGCGAAGCGGTAATTGAGTGTCACAAACTGAAGAGTGCTTTGCGGTTTTGACTCTGTGTTGCGGCACATTTTAAATGTTTTCTTTTCAGTGCCTGATTTAATCCGATTAGTTTTTGTCGAATTGCGATTAAATATTCGCTCTATATTGGCCTTTGAATAAAAATGAAGAGAGATCGCAGCTTCAATGCATTAAAAAAATTCCAATAGAAATGTCAATATAGTAAATTTCCTTAAAATGCTCGTTTCTCTGCATCTTGTTACAGAAAGTAAAAACATGATGATATTACAAATTTTTATTACTGTTATTTTTTTTCAAATCGAAATTCAAATTTATTTACAATTTACATTTGAATTGAATATATATGAATCGATATCCGAAATGAGCATATGCTCGTGCTCGGGTACAGTCCAGAAGTCTACATAAATTTTAGAGGGTTCAAATAATAATGATGATATAAATAATAGTAACAATAATAATAATAATAATAATAATAATAATAATAATAATAATAATAATAGAATAATCGTGACAGAAATTATACAAAGATTGTAATGCAAAATAATTCATTAATAATAATAATAATAATAATAATAATAATAATAATAATAAAACAAAAATATTTACAATAATGAAATAAACACTAAGACGGATAAAATTAAAATATAAAATCACTAGCGAGAGTTAAAACAACTTAAATAAGCATATAATAACCGGAAAAAATGACGAACTCGAAAATCAACAGAAAAGTTCATTGTATCGCAGACGACAGCAACCGCCGTATTGACATTGTGTTGTTCATTAATGGTAGTAGGGGGGAGCTGAAAGTCTACGTAACTGCCGTTCTCTTCGAATCTTCTCGTACAATCATGGGAAGTTAATGCTGCAAAAACAAAATGTCTAAGAGTCAAACTGTTCATTATTACCAGGATAAATACAAATAACACAGAAATATATTAATCAAGTTTCAGTTATAGATCTCTCCTTTTGTGCAAGAGGTATCATATCAAAATATTTTATGAATGGCGGGGAAATTATAAATTTCAACTACTTTCTAGTGACAAGTACAATCAAGTGTATCTGTGGCGATGCTAAGGAATCATTTATTGGAGATATACACTTATTAATTTAGAAAATGATCTAATTTATACTTATTAAAATATTACAATAATTTGAAATTTTGTAAGCTGAAACAAATATATCTGTCTCTTAATTTTTTTAATTAATTTTTCAGTCGTAAAAAACTGTATTTTCATTCCCCAGTTAGACGTTTAAAATTATTAGTAAATTAAGCTTTCTTGCTTCCACAGTGTAAAATGTAAGCTAAAAGGCTTTATCTTTAGTAAAAAAAAATATACAAACACATTTATGTTTCTCTGCATGGGACCATGAAACTGTTTATAGTCTTCAGGGTAAGGTTCCATTCAGAGTGCTGCATTGGAGTTAAATCGCTCGCTTGAACTCGGCCGAGTGTCGCATCCTCGAGTGAGATACGATCGGTCGCGATATGCTCGTGATAAATAGAAGCACAGTACAAGGTCATCTCACCGACATGTCTTATCTTGTATGGAAGGCGACAGATAAGATACACATATGTTTTGCTCACACGGTAAAAATAAGGCTTTATTTTCTGCGTTTATGACTAACGTTTAATGGAACAGTCAATGAAACGTACCAAAACAGGAACATGAAGTTATAAATAAAATAGTATGAAAAACTTCGATATACAGTTATTATTGCTAATTAATAATTATTCAAAATTTTATTTACCACATATATAATGATAGGTCTATACATAGTGTTCCGCCTAACGAATATAATAAAACGAATAATCATACTGCACAACTGTTACAGACACAAAGATTGAGACACTAATTATTAGAGATTATTATTATTATTATTATTATTATTATTATTATTATTATTATTATTATTATTACTAGAAAACCTGATACAGTTCTTGCATTATCGTGATTGTGTTCTCCGTTTATAATAATTACATTTACATCCTATTACATCTATCAGATGTGGCAAAAACAAAATCACTCCTGTGTGGCAAAGAAACAAAAAACATTTACGTAGCCTACAACATTTATATTACATTTTAAAGCAAGTTTTGTAGTTGTACTATGGGGAGGTTAGTTAAACAATGCAAAGTTTTGAAATGATAAACATCTATGATGTTACTACACAGTTCATCACTGTAACAAGAACGAATGTCTAACGCTTGGCTTATACCGTTCGAGGATTTATCGCTCGTGACAATTTTACCCATCATGTGCGCTACCTATCGAATTATGCTATAAACTACTTGGCGCTCGAGCGAAAACGTCCGATTCAGATCTCTGGTTCCATTCTAGAGAGGGACGAAGGATTTATAAGGTGTCATTGTTGTGCTCATCTTCATGACATCCTTATTTACATATTATGTTGCTTTATTTTGTAAATATTATTTCCTGCATAAGCCACGTTAATATGTGACGTAGATAGATATTAGTCTTGTACATAATTGTATTCCACTTAATGAGAT